>NW_026776407.1:0-59642 GCF_030936135.1 Gavia stellata
TTAGGGAAGCGATGATACGTCTGGACCTTTGAGTGTCTAAACAAGTTCAGAGCCCAAGAGCTTGTGGTTTGTTTGATAGGTTACCAGTGGGAGATGAGGACCAGCAAGAGCTTTCAGGGCTGGCACCTTCAATCTAGGAGCAATCGCTGGACGTTCGCAATTTCAGTGTTGAGCTCTGACATGAATTAGCGAGGGGGAAGCGATGATACGTCTGGCCCTTTGAGTGTCTAAAGAAGTCAGAGCCCAAGTGTTTGTGGTTCGTTTGAGAGGTTACCAGTGGAGTATGAGGAGCAGCAGAGAGCTTTCAGGGCTGGCACCTTTAGACTAGGAGCAATCGCTAGACGTTCGCAATTTCAGTGTTGAGCTCTGATGTGAACTAGCGAGTGGAAGCGATGATACGTCTGGACCTGTGAGTGTCTAAAGAAGTTCAGAGCCCAAGTGTTTGTGGTTCGTTGAGAGGTTACCAGTGGGAGATGAGGACCAGCAAGAGCTTTCAGGGCTGGCACTTTAGACTAGGAGCAATCGCTGGACGTTCACAATTTCGGTGTGGAGTCCTGGCCAGATTGAGCAGGAGATTGAGTGTATGTTGGAACCTTTAGTAGTCTAAACAAGTTCAGAGCCAAGTGTTTGTGGTTCGTTTGAGAGGTTACCAGTGGGAGATGAGGACCAGCAAGAGCTTTCAGGGCTGGCACCTTTAGACTAGGAGCAATCGGTGGACGTTCTCAATTTCAGTGTTGAGCTCTGACGTGAACTAGCGAGGGGGAAGCGATGATACGTCTGGACCTTTGAGTGTCTAAAGAAGTTCAGAGCCCAAGTGTTTCTGGTCCGTTTGAGAGGTTAGCAGTGGAGATGAGGACCAGCAGAGCTTTCAGGGCTGGCACCTTTAGACTAGGAGCAATCGCTGGACGTTCGCAATTTCAGTGTTGAGCTCTGACGTGAATAAGCGAGGGGAAGCAATGATACGTCTGGACCTTTGAGTGTCTAAAGAAGTTCAGAGCCCAAGTGTTTGTGGTTCGTTTGAAGAGGTTACCAGTGGGAGATGAGGACAGCAAGAGCTTTCAGGGCTGGCACCTTTAGACTAGGAGCAATCGCTGGACGTTCGCAATTTCAGGGTTGCGCTCTGAGGTGAATTAGCGAGGGGAAGCGATGATACGGTCTGGCCTTGAGTGTCTAAACAAGTTCAGAGGCCAAGGTTTGTGGTTCGTTTTGAGAGGTTACCAGTGGGAGATGAGGACCAGCAAGAGCTTTCAGGGCTGGCACCTTTAGACTAGGAGCAATCGCTGGACGTTCGCAATTTCAGGGTTGCGCTCTGACGTGAATTAGCGAGGGGAAGCGATGATAAGTCTGGACCTTTGAGTGTCTAAAGAAGTTCAGAGCCCAAGTGTTTTGTGGTTCGTTTGACAGGTGACCAGTGGAGATGAGGACCAGCAAGAGCTTTCAGGGCTGGCACCTTTAGACTAGAGCAATCGCTGGACGTTCGCAATTTCACGTTTTCGCTCTGACTTCAATTAGCTAGAGGAAGCGATGATACGTCTGGCCCTTTGAGTGTCTAAGAAGGTCAGAGCCCAAGTGTTTGTGGTTTGTTTGAGAGGTTACCAGTGGGAGATGAGGACCAGCAAGAGCTTTCAGGGCTGGCACCTTCAGTCTAGGAGCAATCGCTGGACGTTCGCAATTTCAGTATTGAGCTCTGACGTGAATTAGCGAGGGAAGCGATGATACGTCTGGACCTTTGAGTGTCCTAAAGAAGTTCAGAGCCAAGTGTTTGTGGTTCGTTTGAGAGGTTACCAGTGGGAGATGAGGACCAGCAAGAGCTTTCAGGGCTGGCACCTTTAGACTAGGAGCAATCGCTGGACGTTCGCAATTTCAGTGTTGAGCTCTGACGTGAATTAGCGAGGTGGAAGCGATGATACGTCTGGACCTTTGAGTGTCTAAAGAAGTTCAGAGCCCAAGTGTTTGTGGCTCGTTTGAGAGGTTACCAGTGGGAGATGAAGACCAGCAAGAGCTTTCAGGGCTGGCACCTTTAGACTAGGAGCAATCGCTGGACGTTCGCAATTTCGGTGTGAGCTCTGACGTGAATTAGCGAGGGAAGCGATGATACGTCTGGACCTTTCAGTGTCTAAACAAGTTCAGAGCCCAAGTGTTTGTGGTTCGTTTGAGAGGTTACCAGTGGGAGATGAGGAGCAGCACGAGCTTTAAGGGCTGGCACCTTTAGACTAGGACAATCGCTGGACGTTCGCAATTTCACTGTTGCGCTCTGACGTGAATTAGCGAGGGGAAGCGATGATACGTCTGGACCTTTCAGTGCTCTAAAGAAGTTCAGAGCCCAAGTGTTTGTGGTTCGTTTGAGAGGTTACCAGTGGGAGATGAGGACCAGCAAGAGCTTTCAGGGCTGGCACCTTTAGACTAGGAGCAATCGCTGGACGTTTGCAATTTCAGTGTTGAGCTCTGACGTGAATTAGCGAGGGGAAGCGATGATACGTCTGGACCTTTGAGTATCTAAAGAAGTTCAGAGCCCAAGTGTTTGTGGTTCGTTTGAGAGGTTACCAGTGGGAGATGAGGAGCAGCAAGAGCTTTCAGGTCTGGCACCTTTAGACTAGGAGCAATCGCTCGGACGTTCGCATTTCAGATTTGTGCTCTGACGTGAATTAGCGAGGGGAAGCGATGATACGTCTGGGCCTTTCAGTGTCTAAAGAAGTTCAGAGCCCAAGTGTTTGTGGTTCGTTTGAGAGGTTACCAGTGGGAGATGAGGACCAGCAAGAGCTTTCAGGGCTGGCACCTTTAGATTAGGAGCAATCGCTGGATGTTCGCAATTTCATATTTGAGCTCTGACGTGAATTCGCGAGGGGAAGCGATGATACCTCTTGACCTTTGAGTGTCTAAAGAAGTTCAGAGCCCAAGTGTTTGTGGTTCTTTGAGAGGTTACCAGTGGAGATGAGACCAGCAAGAGCTTTCAGGGCTGGCACCTTAGACTAGGAGCAATCGCTGCACATTCGCAATTTCAGATTTGAGCTCTGATGTGAATTAGGAGGGGAAGCGATGATACCTCTGGACCTTTGAGTGTCTAAAGAAGTTCAGAGCCCAAGTGTTTGTGGTTCGTTTGAGAGGTTACCAGTGGGAGATGAGGACCAGCAAGAGCTTTGAGGGCTGGCACCTTAGACTAGGAGCAATCGCTGGACGTTCGCAATTTCGGTAATGGAGGTCTGGCGAGATTGATCAGGAGAGCGAGTGTATGTTGGAACCTTTAGTAGTCTAAACAAGTTCAGAGCCCAAGTGTTTCTGGTTCATTTGAGAGGTTACCAGTGGGAGATGAGGACAGCAAGAGCTTTCAGGGCTGGCACCTTTAGACTAGGAGCAATCGCTGACGTTCGCAATTTCAGTGTTGAGCTCTGACGTGAATTAGCGAGGGGAAGTGATGATACGTCTGGGCCTTTGAGTGTCTAAAGAAGTTCAGAGCCCAAGTGTTTGTGGTTCGTTTGAGAGGTTACCAGTGGGAGATGAGGACCAGCAAGAGCTTTCAGGGCTGGCACCTTTAGACTAGAAGCAATCGCTGGACGTTCGCAATGTCAGTGTGGAGTCCTGGCCAGATTGAGCAGGAGATTGAGTGTATGTTGGAACCTTAGTAGTCTAAACAAGTTCAGAGCCAAGTGTTTGTGGTTCGTTTGAGAGGTTCCCAGTGGGAGATGAGGACCAGCAAGAGCTTTCAGGGCTGGCACCTTTAGACTAGGAGCAATCGCTGGACGTTCGCAATTTCAGTGTTGCGCTCTGACGTGAATTAGCGAGGGGAAGCGATGATACGTCTGGACCTTTGAGTGTCTAAAGAAGTTCAGAGCCCAAGTGTTTGTGGTTCGTTTGAGAGGTTACCAGGTGGGAGATGAGGACCAGCAAGAGCTTTCAGGGCTGCACCTTTAGACTAGAAGCAATCGCTGGACGTTCGCAATGTCAGTGTGGAGTCCTGGCCAGATTGAGCAGGAGAACGAGTGTATGATGGAACTCTTAGTAGTCTAAACCAGTTCAGAGCCCAAGTGTTTGTGGTTCGTTTGAGAGGTTACCAGTGGGAGATGAGGACCAGCAAGAGCTTTCAGGGCTGGCACCTTTAGACTAGGAGCAATCGCTGGACGTTCGAATGCAACGGTTTCGCTCTGACGTGAATTAGCGAGGGGAAGCGATGATACGTCTGGACCTTTGAGTGTCTAAACAAGTTCAGAGCCCAAGAGCTTGTGGTTTGTTTGATAGGTTACCAGTGGGAGATGAGACCAGCAAGAGCTTTCAGGGCTGGCACCTTTAGACTAGGAGCAATCGCTGGACGTTCGCAATTTCAGTGTTGAGCTCTGACGTGAATTAGCGAGGGGAAGCGATGATACGTCTGGCCCTTTGAGTGTCTAAAGAAGTTCAGAGCCCAAGTGTTTGTGGTTCGTTTGAGAGGTTACCAGTGGGAGATTGAGGACCAGCAAGAGCTTTCAGGGCTGGCACCTTTAGACTAGGAGCAATCGCTGGACGTTCAGCATTTCGGTGTGGAGTCCTGGCCAGATTGAGCAGGAGATTGAGTGTATGTTGGAACCTTAGTAGTCTAACAAGTTCAGAGCCCAAGTGTTTGTGGTTCGTTTGAGAGGTTCCCAGTGGGAGATGAGGACCAGCAAGAGCTTTCAGGGCTGGCACCTTTAGACTAGGAGCAATCGCTGGGACGTTCGCAATTTCAGTGTTGCGCTCTGACGTGGAATTAGCGAGGGGAAGCGATGATACGTCTGGACCTTTGAGTGTCTAAAGAAGTTCAGAGCCAAGTGTTTGTGGTTCGTTTGAGAGGTTCCCAGTGGGAGATGAGGAGCAGCAAGAGCTTTAAGGGCTGGCACCTTTAGACTAGGAGCAATCGCTAGACGTTCGCAATTTCAGTGTTGAGCTCTGACTCGTGAACTAGCGAGGGGAAAGCGATGAGACGTCTGGCCCTTTTGAGTGTCTAAAGAAGTCAGAGCCCAAGTGTTTGTGGTTTGTTTGAGAGGTTAGCAGTGGGAGATGAGGACCAGCAAGAGCTTTCAGGGCTGGCACCTTTAGACTAGGAGCAATCGCTCGACGTTCGCAATTTCAGTGTTGAGCTCTGACCGTGAATTAGTGCGGGAAGCGATGATACGTCTGGCCCTTTGAGTGTCTAAACAAGTTCAGAGCCCAAGTGTTTGTGGTTCGTTTGAGAGGTTCCCAGTGGGAGATGAGCGACCAGCAAGAGCTTTCAGGGCTGGCACCTTTAGACTAGGAGGCAATCGCTGGACGTTCGCAATTTCGGTATGGAGGTCTGGCGAGATTGATCGGAGAGCGAGTGTATGTTGGAACCTTTAGTAGTCTAAACAAGTTTCAGAGCCCAAGTGTTTGTGGTTCGTTTGAGAGGTTACCAGTGGAGATGAGAGCAGCAGAGCTTTCAGGGCTGGCACCTTTAGACTAGGAGCAATCGCTGGACCTTCGCAATTTCAGTGTTGAGCTCTGAGGTGAATTAGCGAGGGAAGCGATGATACGTCTGGCCCTTTGAGTGTCTAAAGAAGTTCAGAGCCCAAGTGTTTGTGGTTCGTTTGAGAGGTTACCAGTGGGAGATGAGGACCAGCAAGAGCTTTCAGGGCTGGCACCTTCAGTCTAGCAGCAATCGGTGGGACGTTCGCAATTTCAGATTTGAGCTCTGACGTGAATTAGCGAGGGAAGCGATGATACGTCTGGACCTTTCAGTGTCTAAAGAAGTTCAGAGCCCAAGTGTTTGTGGTTCGTTTGAGAGGTTACCAGTGGGAGATGAAGACCAGAAAGAGCTTTCAGGGCTGGCACCTTTAGACTAGGAGCAATCGCTGGACCTTCGCAATTCAGTGTTGAGCTCTGAGGTGAATTAGCGAGGGGAAGCGATGATACGTCTGGCCTTTGAGTGTCTAAACAAGTTCAGAGCCCAAGTGTTTGTGGTTCGTTTGAGAGGTTACCAGTGGAGATGAGGACCAGCAAGAGCTTTCAGGGCTGGCACCTTTAGACTAGGAGCAATCGCTGGACGTTCGCAATTTCAGTGTGGAGCTCTGACGTGAATTAGCGCGGGGAAGCGATGATACGTCTGGCCCTTTGAGTGTCTAACAAGTTCAGAGCCCAAGTGTTTGTGGTTCGTTTGAGAGGTTACCAGTGGGAGATGAGGACCAGCAAGAGGCTTTCAGGGCTGGCACCTTTAGACTAGGAAGCAATCGCTGGACGTTCGCAATTTCGGTATGAGGTCTGGCGAGATTGATCAGGAGAGCGAGTGTATGTTGGAACCTTTAGTAGTCGAAACAAGTTCAGAGCAAGTGTTTGTGGTTCGTTTGAGAGGTTACCAGTGGGAGATGAGGACCATGAGCTTTCAGGGCTGGCACCTTTAGACTAGGAGCAATCGCTGGACGTTCGCAATTTCAGATTGAGCTCTGACGTGAATTAGCGAGGGGAAGCGATGATACGTCTGGCCCTTTGAGTGTCTAAACAAGTTCAGAGCCAAGTGTTTGTGGTTTCGTTGAGAGGTTCCCAGTGGGAGATGAGGACCAGCAAGAGCTTTCAGGGCTGGCACCTTTAGACTAGCAGCAATCGCTGGACGTTCGCAATTTCAATGTGAGCTCTGACGTGAATTAGCGCGGGGAAGCGATGATACGTCTGGCCCTTTGAGTGTCTAAACAAGTCAGAGCCAAGTGTTTGTGGTTCGTTTGAGAGGTTCCCAGTGGGAGATGAGGACCAGCAAGAGCTTTCATGGCTGGCACCTTTAGACTAGGAGCAATCGCTGGACGTTCGCAATTTCGGTGTGGAGCTCTGGCAGATTGAGCAGGAGAGCGAGTGTATGTTGGAACCTTTAGTAGTCTAAACAAGTTCAGAGCCCAAGTGTTTGTGGTTCGTTGAGAGGTTCCCAGTGGGAGATGAGGACCAGCAAGAGCTTTCAGGGCTGGCACCTTTAGACTAGGAGCAATCGCTGGACGTTCGCAATTTCAGTGTGGAGCTCTGACGTGAATTAGCGAGGGGAAGTGATGATACGTCTGGGCCTTTGAGGTCTAAAGAAGTTCAGAGCCAAGTGTTTGTGGTTCGTTTGAGAGGTTACCAGTGGGAGATGAGGAGCAGCAAGAGCTTTCAGGGCTGGCACCTTTAGACTAGGAGCAATCGGTGGACGCTTCGCAATGTCAGTGTGGAGTCCTGGCCAGATTGAGCAGGAGAACGAGTGTATGATGGAACTCTTAGTAGTCTAAACAAGTTCAGAGCCCAAGTGTTTGTGGTTCGTTTGAGAGGTTACCAGTGGGAGATGAGGACCAGCAAAGAGCTTTCAGGGCTGGCACCTTTAGACTAGGAGCAATCGCTGGACGTTCGAATGCAACGGTTTCGCTCTGACTTGAATTTGCTAGGGGAAGCGATGATACGTCTGGACCTTTGAGTGTCTAAACAAGTTCAGAGCCCAAGAGCTTGTGGTTTGTTTGATAGGTTACCAGTGGGAGATGAGGTACCAGCAAGAGCTTTCAGGGCTGGCACCTTCAATCTAGGAGCAATCGCTGGACGTTCGCAATTTCAGTGTTGAGCTCTGACATGAATTAGCGAGGGGAAGCGATGATACGTCTGGCCCTTGAGGTCTAAAGAAGTTCAGAGCCCAAGTGTTTGTGGTTCGTTTGAGAGGTTACCAGTGGGAGATGAGGCAGCAGAGCTTTCAGGGCTGGCACCTTAGACTAGGAGCAATCGCTAGACGTTCGCAATTTCAGTGTTGAGCTCTGATGTGAACTAGCGAGTGGAAGCGATGATACGTCTGGACCTGTGAGTGTCTAAAGAAGTTCAGAGCCCAAGTGTTTGTGGTTCGTTTGAGAGGTTACCAGTGGGAGATGAGGACCCAGCAAGAGCTTTCAGGGCTGGCACCTTTAGACTAGGAGCAATCGCTGGACGTTCACAATTTCGGTGTGGAGTCCTGGCCAGATTGAGCAGGAGATTGAGTGTATGTTGGAACCTTTAGTAGTCTAAACAAGTTCAGAGCCCAAGTGTTTGTGTTCGTTTGAGAGGTTACCAGTGGGAGATGAGGACCAGCGAGAGCTTTCAGGGCTGGCACCTTTAGACTAGGAGCAATCGGTGGACGTTCTCAATTTCAGTGTTGAGCTCTGACGTGAACTAGCGAGGGGAAGCGATGATACGTCTGGACCTTTGAGTGTCTAAAGAAGTTCAGAGCCCAAGTGTTTTCTGGTCTCGTTGAGAGGTTAGCAGTGGGAGATGAGGACCAGCAAGAGCTTTCAGGGCTGGCACCTTTAGACTAGGAGCAATCGCTGGACGTTCGCAATTTCAGTGTTGAGCTCTGACGTGAATAAGCGAGGGGAAGCAATGATACGTCTGGACCTTTGAGTGTCTAAGAAGTTCAGAGCCCAAGTGTTTGTGGTTTCGTTTGAGAGGTTACCAGTGGGAGATGAGGACCAGCAAGAGCTTTCAGGGCTGGCACCTTTAGACTAGGAGCAATCGCTGGACGTTCGCAATTTCAGGGTTGCGCTCTGAGGTGAATTAGCGAGGGGAAGCGATGATACGTCTGGCCCTTTGAGTGTCTAAACAAGTTCAGAGGCCAAGTGTTTGTGGTTCGTTTGAGAGGTTACCAGTGGGAGATGAGGACCAGCAAGAGCTTTCAGGGCTGGGCACCTTTAGACTAGGAGCAATCGCTGGACGTTCGCAATTTCAGGGTTGCGCTCTGACGTGAATTAGCGAGGGGAAGCGATGATAAGTCTGGACCTTTGAGTGTCTAAAGAGTTCAGAGCCAAGTGTTTGTGGTTCGTTTGACAGGTGACCAGTGGGAGATGAGGACCAGCAAGAGCTTTCAGGCTGGCACCTTAGACTAGGAGCAATCGCTGGACGTTCGCAATTCACGTTTCGCTCTGACTTCAATTAGCTAGAGGAAGCGAGATACGTCTGGCCTTTGAGTGTCTAAAGAAGGTCAGAGCCCAAGTGTTTGTGGTTTGTTTGAGAGGTTACCAGTGGGAGATGAGGACCAGCAAGAGCTTTCAGGGCTGGCACCTTCAGTCTAGGAGCAATCGCTGGACGTTCGCAATTTCAGTATTGAGCTCTGACGTGAATTAGCGAGGGAAGCGATGATACGTCTGGACCTTTGAGTGTCTAAAGAAGTTCAGAGCCCAAGTGTTTGTGGTTCGTTTGAGAGGTTACCAGTGGGAGATGAGGACCAGCAAGAGCTTTCAGGGCTGGCACCTTTAGACTAGGAGCAATCGCTGGACGTTCGCAATTCAGTGTTGAGCTCTGACGTGAATTAGCGAGGGAAGCGATGATACGTCTGGACCTTTGAGTGTCTAAAGAAGTTCAGAGCCCAAGTGTTTGTGCTCGTTTGAGAGGTTACCAGTGGGAGATGAAGACCAGCAAGAGCTTTCAGGGCTGGCACCTTTAGACTAGGAGCAATCGCTGGACGTTCGCAATTTCGGTGTGAGCTCTGACGTGAATTAGCGAGGGAAGCGATGATACGTCTGGACCTTTCAGTGTCTAAACAAGTTCAGAGCCCAAGTGTTTGTGGTTCGTTTTGAGAGGTTACCAGTGGGAGATGAGGAGCAGCAAGAGCTTTAAGGGCTGGCACCTTTAGACTAGGAGCAATCGCTGGACGTTCGCAATTTCACTGTTGCGCTCTGACGTGAATTAGCGAGGGAAGCGATGATACGTCTGGACCTTTCAGTGTCTAAAGAAGTTCAGAGCCCAAGTGTTTGTGGTTCGTTTGAGAGGTTACCAGTGGGAGATGAGGACCAGCAAGAGCTTTCAGGGCTGGCACCTTTAGACTAGAGCAATCGCTGGACGTTTGCAATTTCAGTGTTGAGCTCTGACGTGAATTAGCGAGGGGAAGCGATGATACGTCTGGACCTTTGAGTATCTAAAGAAGTTCAGAGCCCAAGTGTTTGTGGTTCGTTTGAGAGGTTACCAGTGGGAGATGAGGAGCAGCAAGAGCTTTCAGGTCTGGCACCTTTAGACTAGGAGCAATCGCTGGACGTTCGCAATTTCAGATTTGTGCTCTGACGTGAATTAGCGAGGGGAAGCGATGATACGTCTGGGCCTTTCAGTGTCTAAAGAAGTTCAGAGCCCAAGTGTTTGTGGTTCGTTTGAGAGGTTACCAGTGGGAGATGAGGACCAGCAAGAGCTTTCAGGGCTGGCACCTTTAGATTAGGAGCAATCGCTGGATGTTCGCAATTTCATATTTGAGCTCTGACGTGAATTCGCGAGGGGAAGCGATGATACCTCTTGACCTTTGAGTGTCTAAAGAAGTTCAGAGCCCAAGTGTTTGTGGTTCTTTTGAGAGGTTACCAGTGGAGATGAGGACCAGCAAGAGCTTTCAGGGCTGGCACCTTTAGACTAGGAGCAATCGCTGCACATTCGCAATTTCAGATTTGAGCTCTGATGTGAATTAGGAGGGGAAGCGATGATACCTCTGGACCTTTGAGTGTCTAAAGAAGTTCAGAGCCCAAGTGTTTGTGGTTCGTTTTGAGAGGTTACCAGTGGGAGATGAGGACCAGCAAGAGCTTGAGGGCTGGCACCTTTAGACTAGGAGCAATCGCTGGACGTTCGCAATTTCGGTATGGAGGTCTGGCGAGATTGATCAGGAGAGCGAGTGTATGTTGGAACCTTTAGTAGTCTAAACAAGTTCAGAGCCCAAGTGTTTCTGGTTCATTTGAGAGGTTACCAGTGGGAGATGAGGACCAGCAAGAGCTTTCAGGGCTGGCACCTTTAGACTAGGAGCAATCGCTGGACGTTCGCAATTTCAGTGTTGAGCTCTGACGTGAATTAGCGAGGGGAAGTGATTGATACGTCTGGGCCTTTGAGTGTCTAAAGAAGTTCAGAGCCCAAGTGTTTGTGGTTCGTTTGAGAGGTTACCAGTGGGAGATGAGGACCAGCAAGAGCTTTCAGGGCTGGCACCTTTAGACTAGAAGCAATCGCTGGACGTTCGCAATGTCAGTGTGGAGTCCTGGCCAGATGAGCAGGAGATTGAGTGTATGTTGGAACCTTTAGTAGTCTAAACAAGTTCAGAGCCCAAGTGTTTGTGGTTCGTTTGAGAGGTCCCAGTGGGAGATGAGGACCAGCAAGAGCTTCAGGGCTGGCAACCTTTAGACTAGGAGCAATCGCTGGACGTTCGCAATTTCAGTGTTGCGCTCTGACGTGAATTAGCGAGGGGAAGCGATGATACGTCTGGACCTTTGAGTGTCTAAAGAAGTTCAGAGCCCAAGTGTTTGTGGTTCGTTTGAGAGGTTCCCAGTGGGAGATGAGGAGCAGCAAGAGCTTTAAGGGCTGGCACTTTAGACTAGGAGCAATCGCTAGACGTTCGCAATTTCAGTGTTGAGCTCTGACGTGAACTAGCGAGGGAAGCGATGAGACGTCTGGCCCTTTGAGTGTCTAAAGAAGTTCAGAGCCCAAGTGTTTGTGGTTTGTTTGAGAGGTTACCAGTGGGAGATGAGGACCAGCAAGAGCTTTCAGGGCTGGCACCTTTAGACTAGCAGCAATCGCTGGACGTTCGCAATTTCAATGTTGAGCTCTGACGTGAATTAGCGCGGGGAAGCGATGATACGTCTGGACCTTGAGTGTCTAAACAAGTTCAGAGCCCAAGTGTTTGTGGTTCGTTTGAGAGGTTACCAGTGGGAGATGAGGACCAGCAAGAGCTTTCATGGCTGGCACCTTTAGACTAGGAGCAATCGCTGGACGTTCGCAATTTCGGTATGGAGGTCTGGCGAGATTGATCAGGAGAGCGAGTGTATGTTGGAACCTTTAGTAGTCTAAACAAGTTCAGAGCCCAAGTGTTTCTGGTTCGTTTGAGAGGTTACCAGTGGAGATGAGGACCAGCAAGAGCTTTCAGGGCTGGCACCTTTAGATTAGGAGCAATCGCTAGACGTTCGCAATTTCAGTTTTGAGCTCTGACGTGAATTAGCGAGGGGAAGCGATGATACGTCTGGACCTTTGAGTGTCTAAACAAGTTCAGAGCCCAAGTGTTTGTGGTTCGTTTGAGAGGTTAGCAGTGGGAGATGAGGACCAGCAAGAGCTTTCAGGACTGGCACCTTTAGACTAGGAGCAATCGCTCGACGTTCGCAATTTCAGTGTTGAGCTCTGACGTGAATTAGTGCGGGAAGCGATGAGACGTCTGGCCGTTTGAGTGTCTAAACAAGTTCAGAGCCCAAGTGTTTGTGGTTCGTTGAGAGGTTCCAGTGGGAGATGAGGACCAGCAAGAGCTTTCAGGGCTGGCACCTTTAGACTAGGAGCAATCGCTGGACGTTCGCAATTTCGGTATGGAGGTCTGGCGAGATTGATCAGGAGAGCGAGTGTATGTTGGAACCTTTAGTAGTCTAAACAAGTTCAGAGCCCAAGTGTTTGTGGTTCGTTTGAGAGGTTACCAGTGGGAGATGAGGAGCAGCAAGAGCTTTCAGGGCTGGCACCTTTAGACTAGGAGCAATCGCTGGACCTTCGCAATTCAGTGTTGAGCTCTGAGGTGAATTAGCGAGGGGAAGCGATGATACGTCTGGCCCTTTGAGTGTCTAAAGAAGTTCAGAGCCCAAGTGTTTGTGGTTCGTTTGAGAGGTTACCAGTGGGAGATGAGGACCAGCAAGAGCTTTCAGGGCTGGCACCTTCAGTCTAGCAGCAATCGGTGGACGTTCGCAATTTCAGATTTGAGCTCTGACGTGAATTAGCGAGGGGAAGCGATGATACGTCTGGACCTTTCAGTGTCTAAAGAAGTTCAGAGCCCAAGTGTTTGTGGTTCGTTTGAGAGGTTACCAGTGGAGATGAAGACCAGAAAGAGCTTTCAGGGCTGGCACCTTTAGACTAGGAGCAATCGCTGACGTTCGCAATTTCAGATTTGAGCTCTGAGGTGAATTAGCGAGGGGAAGCGATGATACGTCTGGCCCTTTGAGTGTCTAAACAAGTTCAGAGCCCAAGTGTTTGTGGTTCGTTTGAGAGGTTACCAGTGGGAGATGAGGACCAGCAAGAGCTTTCAGGGCTGGCACCTTTAGACTAGGAGCAATCGCTGGACGTTCGCAATTTCAGTGTGGAGCTCTGACGTGAATTAGCGCGGGGAAGCGATGATACGTCTGGCCCTTTGAGTGTCTAAACAAGTTCAGAGCCCAAGTGTTTGTGGTTCGTTTGAGAGGTTACCAGTGGGAGATGAGGACCAGCAAGAGCTTTCAGGGCTGGCACCTTTAGACTAGGAGCAATCGCTGGACGTTCGCAATTTCGGTATGGAGGTCTGGCGAGATTGATCAGGAGAGCGAGTGTATGTTGGAACCTTTAGTAGTCTAAACAAGTTCAGAGCCAAGTGTTTGTGGTTCGTTTGAGAGGTTACCAGTGGGAGATGAGGACCAGCAAGAGCTTTCAGGGCTGGCACCTTTAGACTAGGAGCAATCGCTGGACGTTCGCAATTTCAGATTTGAGCTCTGACGTGAATTAGCGAGGGAAGCGATGATACGTCTGGCCCTTTGAGTGTCTAAACAAGTTCAGAGCCAAGTGTTTGTGGTTCGTTTGAGAGGTTCCCAGTGGGAGATGAGGACCAGCAAGAGCTTTCAGGGCTGGCACCTTTAGACTAGGAGCAATCGCTGGACGTTCGCAATTTCAATGTTGAGCTCTGACGTTAATTAGCGCGGGGAAGCGATGATACGTCTGGCCCTTTGAGTGTCTAAACAAGTTCAGAGCCCAAGTGTTTGTGGTTCGTTTGAGAGGTTCCCAGTGGGAGATGAGACCAGCAAGAGCTTTCATGGCTGGCACCTTTAGACTAGGAGCAATCGCTGGACGTTCGCAATTTCGGTGTGGAGCTCTGGCCAGATTGAGCAGGAGATTGAGTGTATGTTGGAACCTTTAGTAGTCTAAACAAGTTCAGAGCCCAAGTGTTTGTGGTTCGTTTGAGAGGTTACCAGTGGAGATGAGGACCAGCAAGAGCTTTCAGGGCTGGCACCTTTAGACTAGGAGCAATCGCTGGACGTTCGCAATTCAGTGTGGAGCTCTGACGTGAATTAGCGAGGGGAAGTGATGATACGTCTGGGCCTTTGAGTGTCTAAAGAAGTTCAGAGCCCAAGTGTTTGTGGTTCGTTTGAGAGGTTACCAGTGGGAGATGAGGAGCAGCAAGAGCTTTCAGGGCTGGCACCTTTAGACTAGAGCAATCGGTGGACGTTCGCAATGTCAGTGTGGAGTCCTGGCCAGATTGAGCAGGAGAACCGAGTGTATGATGGAACTCTTAGTAGTCTAAACAAGTTCAGAGCCCAAGTGTTTGTGGTTCGTTTGAGAGGTTACCAGTGGGAGATGAGGACCAGCAAGAGATTTCAGGGCTGGCACCTTTAGACTAGGAGCAATCGCTGGACGTTCGCAATTTCAGTGTTGAGCTCTGACATGAATTAGCGAGGGGAAGCGATGATACGTCTGGCCCTTGGAGTGTCTAAAGAAGTTCAGAGCCCAAGTGTTTGTGGTTCGTTTGAGAGGTTACCAGTGGGAGATGAGGAGCAGCAAGAGCTTTCAGGGCTGGCACCTTTAGACTAGGAGCAATCGCTAGACGTTCGCAATTTCAGTGTTGAGCTCTGATGTGAACTAGCGAGTGGAAGCGATGATACGTCTGGACCTGTGAGTGTCTAAAGAAGTTCAGAGCCCAAGTGTTTGTGGTTCGTTTGAGAGGTTACCAGTGGGAGATGAGGACCAGCAAGAGCTTTCAGGGCTGGCACCTTTAGACTAGGAGCAATCGCTGGACGTTCACAATTTCGGTGTGGAGTCCTGGCCAGATTGAGCAGGAGATTGAGTGTATGTTGGAACCTTTAGTAGTCTAAACAAGTTCAGAGCCCAAGTGTTTGTGGTTCGTTTGAGAGGTTACCAGTGGGAGATGAGGACCAGCAAGAGCTTTCAGGGCTGGCACCTTTAGACTAGGAGCAATCGCTGGACGTTCTCAATTTCAGTGTTGAGCTCTGACGTGAACTAGCGAGGGGAAGCGATGATACGTCTGGACCTTTGAGTGTCTAAAGAAGTTCAGAGCCCAAGTGTTTCTGGTCCGTTTGAGAGGTTAGCAGTGGGAGATGAGGACCAGCAAGAGCTTTCAGGGCTGGCACCTTTAGACTAGGAGCAATCGCTGGACGTTCGCAATTTCAGTGTTGAGCTCTGACGTGAATAAGCGAGGGGAAGCAATGATACGTCTGGACCTTTGAGTGTCTAAAGAAGTTCAGAGCCCAAGTGTTTGTGGTTCGTTTGAGAGGTTACCAGTGGGAGATGAGGACCAGCAAGAGCTTTCAGGGCTGGCACCTTTAGACTAGGAGCAATCGCTGGACGTTCGCAATTTCAGGGTTGCGCTCTGACGTGAATTAGCGAGGGGAAGCGATGATACGTCTGGCCCTTTGAGTGTCTAAACAAGTTCAGAGCCCAAGTGTTTGTGGTTCGTTTGAGAGGTTACCAGTGGGAGATGAGGACCAGCAAGAGCTTTCAGGGCTGGCACCTTTAGACTAGGAGCAATCGCTGGACGTTCGCAATTTCAGGGTTGCGCTCTGACGTGAATTAGCGAGGGGAAGCGATGATAAGTCTGGACCTTTGAGTGTCTAAAGAAGTTCAGAGCCCAAGTGTTTGTGGTTCGTTTGACAGGTGACCAGTGGGAGATGAGGAGCAGCAAGAGCTTTCAGGGCTGGCACCTTTAGACTAGGAGCAATCGCTGGACGTTCGCAATTTCACGTTTTCGCTCTGACTTCAATTAGCTAGAGGAAGCGATGATACGTCTGGCCCTTTGAGTGTCTAAAGAAGTTCAGAGCCCAAGTGTTTGTGGTTTGTTTGAGAGGTTACCAGTGGGAGATGAGGACCAGCAAGAGCTTTCAGGGCTGGCACCTTCAGTCTAGGAGCAATCGGTGGACGTTCGCAATTTCAGTATTGAGCTCTGACGTGAATTAGCGAGGGGAAGCGATGATACGTCTGGACCTTTGAGTGTCTAAAGAAGTTCAGAGCCCAAGTGTTTGTGGTTCGTTTGAGAGGTTACCAGTGGGAGATGAGGACCAGCAAGAGCTTTCAGGGCTGGCACCTTTAGACTAGGAGCAATCGCTGGACGTTCGCAATTTCAGTGTTGAGCTCTGACGTGAATTAGCGAGGGGAAGCGATGATACGTCTGGCCCTTTGAGTGTCTAAACAAGTTCAGAGCCCAAGTGTTTGTGGTTCGTTTGAGAGGTTCCAGTGGGAGATGAGGACCAGCAAGAGCTTTCAGGGCTGGCACCTTTAGACTAGGAGCAATCGCTGGACGTTCGCAATTTCAATGTTGAGCTCTGACGTGAATTAGCGAGGGGAAGCGATGATACGTCTGGCCCTTTGAGTGTCTAAACAAGTTCAGAGCCCAAGTGTTTGTGGTTCGTTTGAGAGGTTCCCAGTGGGAGATGAGGACCAGCAAGAGCTTTCATGGCTGGCACCTTTAGACTAGGAGCAATCGCTGGACGTTCGCAATTTCGGTGTGGAGCTCTGGCCAGATTGAGCAGGAGATTGAGTGTATGTTGGAACCTTTAGTAGTCTAAACAAGTTCAGAGCCCAAGTGTTTGTGGTTCGTTTGAGAGGTTACCAGTGGGAGATGAGGACCAGCAAGAGCTTTCAGGGCTGGCACCTTTAGACTAGGAGCAATCGCTGGACGTTCGCAATTTCAGTGTGGAGCTCTGACGTGAATTAGCGAGGGGAAGTGATGATACGTCTGGGCCTTTGAGTGTCTAAAGAAGTTCAGAGCCCAAGTGTTTGTGGTTCGTTTGAGAGGTTACCAGTGGGAGATGAGGAGCAGCAAGAGCTTTCAGGGCTGGCACCTTTAGACTAGGAGCAATCGGTGGACGTTCGCAATGTCAGTGTGGAGTCCTGGCCAGATTGAGCAGGAGAACGAGTGTATGATGGAACTCTTAGTAGTCTAAACAAGTTCAGAGCCCAAGTGTTTGTGGTTCGTTTGAGAGGTTACCAGTGGGAGATGAGGACCAGCAAGAGATTTCAGGGCTGGCACCTTTAGACTAGGAGCAATCGCTGGACGTTCGCAATTTCAGTGTTGAGCTCTGACATGAATTAGCGAGGGGAAGCGATGATACGTCTGGCCCTTGGAGTGTCTAAAGAAGTTCAGAGCCCAAGTGTTTGTGGTTCGTTTGAGAGGTTACCAGTGGGAGATGAGGAGCAGCAAGAGCTTTCAGGGCTGGCACCTTTAGACTAGGAGCAATCGCTAGACGTTCGCAATTTCAGTGTTGAGCTCTGATGTGAACTAGCGAGTGGAAGCGATGATACGTCTGGACCTGTGAGTGTCTAAAGAAGTTCAGAGCCCAAGTGTTTGTGGTTCGTTTGAGAGGTTACCAGTGGGAGATGAGGACCAGCAAGAGCTTTCAGGGCTGGCACCTTTAGACTAGGAGCAATCGCTGGACGTTCACAATTTCGGTGTGGAGTCCTGGCCAGATTGAGCAGGAGATTGAGTGTATGTTGGAACCTTTAGTAGTCTAAACAAGTTCAGAGCCCAAGTGTTTGTGGTTCGTTTGAGAGGTTACCAGTGGGAGATGAGGACCAGCAAGAGCTTTCAGGGCTGGCACCTTTAGACTAGGAGCAATCGCTGGACGTTCTCAATTTCAGTGTTGAGCTCTGACGTGAACTAGCGAGGGGAAGCGATGATACGTCTGGACCTTTGAGTGTCTAAAGAAGTTCAGAGCCCAAGTGTTTCTGGTCCGTTTGAGAGGTTAGCAGTGGGAGATGAGGACCAGCAAGAGCTTTCAGGGCTGGCACCTTTAGACTAGGAGCAATCGCTGGACGTTCGCAATTTCAGTGTTGAGCTCTGACGTGAATAAGCGAGGGGAAGCAATGATACGTCTGGACCTTTGAGTGTCTAAAGAAGTTCAGAGCCCAAGTGTTTGTGGTTCGTTTGAGAGGTTACCAGTGGGAGATGAGGACCAGCAAGAGCTTTCAGGGCTGGCACCTTTAGACTAGGAGCAATCGCTGGACGTTCGCAATTTCAGGGTTGCGCTCTGACGTGAATTAGCGAGGGGAAGCGATGATACGTCTGGCCCTTTGAGTGTCTAAACAAGTTCAGAGCCCAAGTGTTTGTGGTTCGTTTGAGAGGTTACCAGTGGGAGATGAGGACCAGCAAGAGCTTTCAGGGCTGGCACCTTTAGACTAGGAGCAATCGCTGGACGTTCGCAATTTCAGGGTTGCGCTCTGACGTGAATTAGCGAGGGGAAGCGATGATAAGTCTGGACCTTTGAGTGTCTAAAGAAGTTCAGAGCCCAAGTGTTTGTGGTTCGTTTGACAGGTGACCAGTGGGAGATGAGGAGCAGCAAGAGCTTTCAGGGCTGGCACCTTTAGACTAGGAGCAATCGCTGGACGTTCGCAATTTCACGTTTTCGCTCTGACTTCAATTAGCTAGAGGAAGCGATGATACGTCTGGCCCTTTGAGTGTCTAAAGAAGTTCAGAGCCCAAGTGTTTGTGGTTTGTTTGAGAGGTTACCAGTGGGAGATGAGGACCAGCAAGAGCTTTCAGGGCTGGCACCTTCAGTCTAGGAGCAATCGGTGGACGTTCGCAATTTCAGTATTGAGCTCTGACGTGAATTAGCGAGGGGAAGCGATGATACGTCTGGACCTTTGAGTGTCTAAAGAAGTTCAGAGCCCAAGTGTTTGTGGTTCGTTTGAGAGGTTACCAGTGGGAGATGAGGACCAGCAAGAGCTTTCAGGGCTGGCACCTTTAGACTAGGAGCAATCGCTGGACGTTCGCAATTTCAGTGTTGAGCTCTGACGTGAATTAGCGAGGGGAAGCGATGATACGTCTGGACCTTTGAGTGTCTAAAGAAGTTCAGAGCCCAAGTGTTTGTGGCTCGTTTGAGAGGTTACCAGTGGGAGATGAAGACCAGCAAGAGCTTTCAGGGCTGGCACCTTTAGACTAGGAGCAATCGCTGGACGTTCGCAATTTCGGTGTGGAGCTCTGACGTGAATTAGTGAGGGGAAGCGATGATACGTCTGGACCTTTCAGTGTCTAAACAAGTTCAGAGCCCAAGTGTTTGTGGTTCGTTTGAGAGGTTACCAGTGGGAGATGAGGAGCAGCAAGAGCTTTAAGGGCTGGCACCTTTAGACTAGGAGCAATCGCTGGACGTTCGCAATTTCACTGTTGCGCTCTGACGTGAATTAGCGAGGGGAAGCGATGATACGTCTGGACCTTTCAGTGTCTAAAGACGATCAGAGCCCAAGTGTTTGTGGTTCGTTTGAGAGGTTACCAGTGGGAGATGAGGACCAGCAAGAGCTTTCAGGGCTGGCACCTTTAGACTAGGAGCAATCGCTGGACGTTTGCAATTTCAGTGTTGAGCTCTGACGTGAATTAGCGAGGGGAAGCGATGATACGTCTGGACCTTTGAGTATCTAAAGAAGTTCAGAGCCCAAGTGTTTGTGGTTCGTTTGAGAGGTTACCAGTGGGAGATGAGGAGCAGCAAGAGCTTTCAGGGCTGGCACCTTTAGACTAGGAGCAATCGCTGGACGTTCGCAATTTCAGATTTGTGCTCTGACGTGAATTAGCGAGGGGAAGCGATGATACGTCTGGGCCTTTCAGTGTCTAAAGAAGTTCAGAGCCCAAGTGTTTGTGGTTCGTTTGAGAGGTTACCAGTGGGAGATGAGGACCAGCAAGAGCTTTCAGGGCTGGCACCTTTAGATTAGGAGCAATCGCTGGATGTTCGCAATTTCATATTTGAGCTCTGACGTAAATTCGCGAGGGGAAGCGATGATACCTCTTGACCTTTGAGTGTCTAAAGAAGTTCAGAGCCCAAGTGTTTGTGGTTCTTTTGAGAGGTTACCAGTGGGAGATGAGGACCAGCAAGAGCTTTCAGGGCTGGCACCTTTAGACTAGGAGCAATCGCTGGACGTTCGCAATTTCGGTATGGAGGTCTGGCGAGATTGATCAGGAGAGCGAGTGTATGTTGGAACCTTTAGTAGTCTAAACAAGTTCAGAGCCCAAGTGTTTCTGGTTCATTTGAGAGGTTACCAGTGGGAGATGAGGACCAGCAAGAGCTTTCAGGGCTGGCACCTTTAGACTAGGAGCAATCGCTGGACGTTCGCAATTTCAGTGTTGAGCTCTGACGTGAATTAGCGAGGGGAAGTGATGATACGTCTGGGCCTTTGAGTGTCTAAAGAAGTTCAGAGCCCAAGTGTTTGTGGTTCGTTTGAGAGGTTACCAGTGGGAGATGAGGACCAGCAAGAGCTTTCAGGGCTGGCACCTTTAGACTAGAAGCAATCGGTGGACGTTCGCAATGTCGGTGTGGAGTCCTGGCCAGATTGAGCAGGAGAACGAGTGTATGATGGAACTCTTAGTAGTCTAAACCAGTTCAGAGCCCAAGTGTTTGTGGTTCGTTTGAGAGGTTACCAGTGGGAGATGAGGACCAGCAAGAGCTTTCAGGGCTGGCACCTTTAGAGTAGGAGCAATCGGTGGACGTTCGCAATGTCGGTGTGGAGTCCTGGCCAGATTGAGCAGGAGAACGAGTGTATGATGGAACCTTTAGTAGTCTAAACAAGTTCAGAGCCCAAGTGTTTGTGGTTCGTTTGAGAGGTTACCAGTGGGAGATGAGGACCAGCAAGAGCTTTCAGGGCTGGCACCTTTAGACTAGGAGCAATCGGTGGACGTTCTCAATTTCAGTGTTGAGCTCTGACGTGAACTAGCGAGGGGAAGCGATGATACGTCTGGACCTTTGAGTGTCTAAAGAAGTTCAGAGCCCAAGTGTTTCTGGTCCGTTTGAGAGGTTAGCAGTGGGAGATGAGGACCAGCAAGAGCTTTCAGGGCTGGCACCTTTAGACTAGGAGCAATCGCTGGACCTTCGCAATTTCAGTGTTGAGCTCTGACGTAAATAAGCGAGGGGAAGCAATGATACGTATGGACCTTTGAGTGTCTAAAGAAGTTCAGAGCCCAAGTGTTTGTGTTCGTTTGAGAGGTTACCAGTGGGAGATGAGGACCAGCAAGAGCTTTCAGGGCTGGCACCTTTAGACTAGGAGCAATCGCTGGACGTTCGCAATGTCGGGGTTGCGCTCTGACGTGAATTAGCGAGGGGAAGCGATGATACGTCTGGACCTGTGAGTGTCTAAAGAAGTTCAGAGCCCAAGTGTTTGTGGTTCGTTTGAGAGGTTACCAGTGGGAGATGAGGACCAGCAAGAGCTTTCAGGGCTGGCACCTTTAGACTAGGAGCAATCGCTGGACGTTCGCAATTTCAGGGTTGCGCTCTGACGTGAATTAGCGAGGGGAAGCGATGATACCCCTGGACCTTTGAGTGTCTAAAGAAGTTCAGAGCCCAAGTGTTTGTGGTTCGTTTGACAGGTGACCAGTGGGAGATGAGGACCAGCAAGAGCTTTCAGGGCTGGCACCTTTAGACTAGGAGCAATCGCTGGACGTTCGCAATTTCACGTTTTCGCTCTGACTTCAATTAGCTAGAGGAAGCGATGATACGTCTGGCCCTTTGAGTGTCGAAAGAAGTTCAGAGCCCAAGTGTTTGTGGTTTGTTTGAGAGGTTACCAGTGGGAGATGAGGACCAGCAAGAGCTTTCAGGGCTGGCACCTTCAGTCTAGGAGCAATCGGTGGACGTTCGCAATTTCAGTATTGAGCTCTGACGTGAATTAGCGAGGGGAAGCGATGATACGTCTGGACCTTTGAGTGTCTAAAGAAGTTCAGAGCCCAAGTGTTTGTGGCTCGTTTGAGAGGTTACCAGTGGGAGATGAAGACCAGCAAGAGCTTTCAGGGCTGGCACCTTTAGACTAGGAGCAATCGCTGGACGTTCGCAATTTCGGTGTGGAGCTCTGACGTGAATTAGCGAGGGGAAGCGATGATACGTCTGGACCTTTCAGTGTCTAAACAAGTTCAGAGCCCAAGTGTTTGTGGTTCGTTTGAGAGGTTACCAGTGGGAGATGAGGAGCAGCAAGAGCTTTAAGGGCTGGCACCTTTAAACTAGGAGCAATCGCTGGACGTTCGCAATTTCACTGTTGCGCTCTGACGTGAATTAGCGAGGGAAGCGATGATACGTCTGGACCTTTCAGTGTCTAAAGACGATCAGAGCCCAAGTGTTTGTGGTTCGTTTGAGAGGTTATCAGTGGGAGATGAGGACCAGCAAGAGCTTTGAGGGCTGGCACCTTTAGACTAGGAGCAATCGCTGGACGTTCGCAATTTCAGTGTTGAGCTCTGACGTGAATTAGCGAGGGGAAGCGATGATACGTCTGGACCTTTGAGTATCTAAAGAAGTTCAGAGCCCAAGTGTTTGTGGTTCGTTTGAGAGGTTACCAGTGGGAGATGAGGAGCAGCAAGAGCTTTCAGGGCTGGCACCTTTAGACTAGGAGCAATCGCTGGACGTTCGCAATTTCAGATTTGTGCTCTGACGTGAATTAGCGAGGGGAAGCGATGATACGTCTGGGCCTTTCAGTCTAAAGAAGTTCAGAGCCCAAGTGTTTGTGGTTCGTTTGAGAGGTTACCAGTGGGAGATGAGGACCAGCAAGAGCTTTCAGGGCTGGCACCTTTAGATTAGGAGCAATCGCTGGATGTTCGCAATTTCATATTTGAGCTCTGACGTGAATTCGCGAGGGGAAGCGATGATACCTCTTGACCTTTGAGTGTCTAAAGAAGTTCAGAGCCCAAGTGTTTGTGGTTCTTTTGAGAGGTTACCAGTGGGAGATGAGGACCAGCAAGAGCTTTCAGGGCTGGCACGTTTAGACTAGGAGCAATCGCTGCACATTCGCAATTTCAGATTTGAGCTCTGATGTGAATTAGGAGGGGAAGCGATGATACCTCTGGACCTTTGAGTGTCTAAACAAGTTCAGAGCCCAAGTGTTTGTGGTTCGTTTGAGAGGTTACCAGTGGGAGATGAGGACCAGCAAGAGCTTTCAGGGCTGGCACCTTTAGACTAGGAGCAATCGCTGGACGTTCGCAATTTCAGTGTTGAGCTCTGACGTGAATTAGCGAGGGGAAGCGATGATACGTCTGGACCTTTGAGTGTCTAAAGAAGTTCAGAGCCCAAGTGTTTGTGGTTCGTTTGAGAGGTTAGCAGTGGGAGATGAGGACCAGCAAGAGCTTTCAGGGCTGGCACCTTTAGAGTAGGAGCAATCGCTGGACGTTCGCAATGTCGGTGTGGAGCTCTGGCCAGATTGAGCAGGAGAACGAGTGTATGTTGGAACCTTTAGTAGTCTAAACAAGTTCAGAGCCCAAGTGTTTGTGGTTCGTTTGAGAGGTTCCCAGTGGGAGATGAGGACCAGCAAGAGCTTTCAGGGCTGGCACCTTCAGTCTAGCAGCAATCGGTGGACGTTCGCAATTTCAGTATTGAGCTCTGACGTGAATTAGCGAGGGGAAGCGATGATACGTCTGGACCTTTGAGTGTTTAAAGAAGTTCAGAGCCCAAGTGTTTGTGGCTCGTTTGAGAGGTTACCAGTGGGAGATGAAGACCAGCAAGAGATTTCAGGGCTGGCACCTTTAGACTAGGAGCAATCGCTGGACGTTCGCAATTTCAGGTTGCGCTCTGACGTGAATTAGCGAGGGAAGCGATGATACGTCTGGACCTTTGAGTGTCTAAACAAGTTCAGAGCCCAAGTGTTTATGGTTCTTTTGAGAGGTTACCAGTGGGAGATGAGGACCAGCAAGAGCTTTCAGGGCTGGCACCTTTAGACTAGGAGCAATCGCTGCACGTTCGCAATTTCAGATTTGAGCTCTGGCCAGATTAAGCAGGAGAGTGAGTGTATATTGGAACTTTAAGTACTCTAAACAAGTTCAGAGCCCAGGTGTTTGTGGTTCGT
The DNA here is from genome assembly GCF_030936135.1 of Gavia stellata. Classification (NCBI taxonomy): domain Eukaryota; kingdom Metazoa; phylum Chordata; class Aves; order Gaviiformes; family Gaviidae; genus Gavia; species Gavia stellata. The sequence continues at coordinate 23,692 of NW_026776407.1, forward strand.
TTGAGAGGTTATCAGTGGGAGATGAGGACCAGCAAGAGCTTTCAGGGCTGGCACATTTAGACTAGGTGCAATCAGTGGACGTTCGCAACATAGGTGTTGAGCTCTGACGTGAATTAGCGAGGTGAAGTGATAATACGTCTGGACCTTTGAGTGTCTAAAGAAGTTCAGAGCCCAAGCGTTTGTGGTTCGTTTGAGAGGTTAGCAGTGGGAGATGAGGACCAGCAACAGCTTTCAGGGCTGGCACCTTTAGACTAGGAGCAATTGCTGGACGTTCGCAATTTCAGTGTTCAGCTCTGACGTGAATTAGCTAGGGGAAGCGATGATACGTCTGGCCCTTTGAGTGTCTAAAGAAGTTCAGAGCCCAAGTGTTTGTGGTTCGTTTGAGAGGTTACCAGTGGGAGATGAGGACCAGCAAGAGCTTTCAGGGCTGGCAAATTTAAACTAGGAGCAATCGCTGGACGTTCGCAATTCCGTTTTTGAGATATGGCCAGATCCAGCAGGAGAGCGAGTGTATGTTGGAACCTTTAGCAGTCTAAAGGAACCTTTAGCAGTCTAAACAAGTTCAGAGCCCAAGTGTTTGTGGTTCGTTTGAGAGGTTACCAGTGGGGAGATGAGGACCAGCAAGAGCTTTCAGGGCTGGCACCTTTGGACTAGAGCAATCGCTGGACGTTCGCAATTTCAGTGTTGAGCTCTGACGTGAATTAGCGAGGGGAAGCGATGATACGTCTGGACCTTTGAGTGTCTAAAGAAGTCAGAGCCCAAGTGTTTGTGGTTCGTTTGAGAGGTTAGCAGTGGGAGATGAGGACCAGCAAGAGCTTTCAGGGCTGGCACCTTTAGACTAGGAGCAATCGCTGGACGTTCGCAATGTCCGGTGTGGAGCTCTGGCCAAGAGTGTATGTTGGAACCTTTAGTAGTCTAAACAAGTTCAGAGCCCAAGTGTTTGTGGTTCGTTTGAGAGGTTACCAGTGGGAGATGAGGACCAGCAAGAGCTTTCAGGGCTGGCACCTTTAGACTAGGAGCAATCGCTGGACGTTTGCAATTTCACGGTTTCGCTCTGACGTGAATTAGCGAGGGGAAGCGATGATACGTCTGGACCTTTGAGTGTCTAAACAAGTTCAGAGCCCAAGTGTTTGTGGTTCGTTTGAGAGGTTACCAGTGGGAGATGAGGACCAGCAAGATCTTTCAGGGCTGGCACCTTCAGTCTAGCAGCAATCGGTGGACGTTCGCAATTTCAGTATTGAGCTCTGACGTGAATTAGCGAGGGGAAGCGATGATACGTCTGGACCTTTGAGTGTTTAAAGAAGTTCAGAGCCCAAGTGTTTGTGGCTCGTTTGAGAGGTTACCAGTGGGAGATGAAGACCAGCAAGAGATTTCAGGGCTGGCACCTTTAGACTAGGAGCAATCGCTGGACGTTCGCAATTTCAGGGTTGCGCTCTGACGTGAATTAGCGAGGGGAAGCGATGATACGTCTGGACCTTTGAGTGTCTAAAGAAGTTCAGAGCCCAAGTGTTTATGGTTCTTTTGAGAGGTTACCAGTGGGAGATGAGGACCAGCAAGAGCTTTCAGGGCTGGCACCTTCAGTCTAGCAGCAATCGGTGGACGTTCGCAATTTCAGTATTGAGCTCTGACGTGAATTAGCGAGGGAAGCGATGATACGTCTGGACCTTTGAGTGTTTAAAGAAGTTCAGAGCCCAAGTGTTTGTGGCTCGTTTGAGAGGTTACCAGTGGGAGATGAAGACCAGCAAGAGATTTCAGGGCTGGCACCTTTAGACTAGGAGCAATCGCTGGACGTTCGCAATTTCAGGGTTGCGCTCTGACGTGAATTAGCGAGGGGAAGCGATGATACGTCTGGACCTTTGAGTGTCTAAACAAGTTCAGAGCCCAAGTGTTTATGGTTCTTTTGAGAGGTTACCAGTGGGAGATGAGGACCAGCAAGAGCTTTCAGGGCTGGCACCTTTAGACTAGGAGCAATCGCTGGACGTTCGCAATTTCAGATTTGAGCTCTGGCCAGATTAAGCAGGAGAGTGAGTGTATATTGGAACTTTAAGTACTCTAAACAAGTTCAGAGCCCAGGTGTTTGTGGTTCGTTTGAGAGGTTATCAGTGGGAGATGAGGACCAGCAAGAGCTTTCAGGGCTGGCACATTTAGACTAGGTGCAATCAGTGGACGTTCGCAACATAGGTGTTGAGCTCTGACGTGAATTAGCGAGGTGAAGTGATAATACGTCTGGACCTTTGAGTGTCTAAAGAAGTTCAGAGCCCAAGTGTTTGTGGTTCGTTTGAGAGGTTAGCAGTGGGAGATGAGGACCAGCAACAGCTTTCAGGGCTGGCACCTTTAGACTAGGAGCAATCGCTGGACGTTCGCAATTTCAGTCTTGAGCTCTGACGTGAATTAGCTAGGGGAAGCGATGATACGTCTGGCCCTTTGAGTGTCTAAAGAAGTTCAGAGCCCAAGTGTTTGTGGTTCGTTTGAGAGGTTACCAGTGGGAGATGAGGACCAGCAAGAGCTTTCAGGGCTGGCAAATTTAAACTAGGAGCAATCGCTGGACGTTCGCAATTCCGTTTTTGAGATATGGCCAGATCCAGCAGGAGAGCGAGTGTATGTTGGAACCTTTAGCAGACTAAACAAGTTCAGACCCCAAGTGTTTGTGGTTCGTTTGAGAGGTTACCAGTGGGAGATGAGGACCAGCAAGAGCTTTCAGGGCTGGCACCTTTAGACTAGGAGCAATCGCTGGACCTTCGCAATTTCACGGTTTCGCTCTGACTTGAATTAGCTAGGGGGAAGCGATGATACGTCTGGCCCTTTGAGTGTCTAAAGAAGTTCAGAGCCCAAGTGTTTGTGGCTCTTTTGAGAGGTTCCCAGTGGGAGATGAGGACCAGCAAGAGCTTTCAGGGCTGGCACCTTCAGTCTAGGAGCAATCGCTGGACGTTTGCAATTTCAGATTTGAGCTCTGACGTGAATTAGCGAGGGGAAGCGATGATACGTCTGGACCTTTGAGTGTCTAAAGAAGTTCAGAGCCCAAGTGTTTGTGGTTCGTTTGAGAGGTTAGCAGTGGGAGATGAGGACCAGCAAGAGCTTTCAGGGCTGGCACCTTTAGACTAGAGCAATCGGTGGACGTTCGCAATGTCGGTGTGGAGCTCTGGCCAGATTGAGCAGGAGAACGAGTGTATGTTGGAACCTTTAGTAGTCTAAAGAAGTTCAGAGCCCAAGTGTTTGTGGTTCGTTTGAGAGGTTACCAGTGGGAGATGAGGAGCAGCAAGAGCTTTCAGGGCTGGCACCTTTAGACTAGGAGCAATCGCTGGACGTTCGCAATTTAAGTATTGAGCTCAGACGTGAATTAGCGAGGGGAAGCGATGATACGTCTGGCCCTTTCAGTGTCTAAAGAAGTTCAGAGCCCAAGTGTTTGTGGTTCGTTAGAGAGGTTACCATTGGGAGATGAGGACCAGCAAGAGCTTTCAGGGCTGGCACCTTCAGTCTAGAAGCAATAAGTGGACGTTCGCAATTTCAGTATTGAGCTCTGACGTGAATTAGCGAGTTGAAGCGATGATACGTCTGGACCTTTGAATGTCTAAAGAAGTTCAGAGCCCAAGTGTTTGTGGCTCGTTTGAGAGGTTACCAGTGGGAGATGAGGAGCAGCAAGAGCTTTCAGGGCTGGCACCTTCAGACTAGGAGCAATCGCTGGACGTTCGCAATTTCAGGGTTGCGCTCTGACGTGAATTAGCGAGGGGAAGCGATGATACTTCTGGACCTTTGAGCATCTAAAGAAGTACAGAGCCCAAGTGTTTGTGGTTCGTTTGAGAGGTTATCAGTGGGAGATGAGGACCAGCAAGAGCTTTCAGGGCTGGCACCTTTAGACTAGGAGCAATCGCTGGACGTTCGCAATGTCGGTGTGGAGCTCTTGCCAGATTGAGCAGGAGAACGAGTGTATGTTGGAACCTTTAGTAGTCTAAACAAGTTCAGAGCCCAAGTGTTTGTGGTTCGTTTGAGAGGTTACCAGTGGGAGATGAGGACCAGCAAGAGCTTTCAGGGCTGGCACCTTTAGACTAGGAGCAATCGCTGGACGTGCGCAATTTCACGGTTTCGCTCTGACTTGAATTAGCTAGGGGAAGCGATGATACGTCTGGCCCTTTGAGTGTCTAAAGAAGTTCAGATCCCAAGTGTTTGTGGTTCGTTTGAGAGGTTACCAGTGGGAGATGAGGACCAGCAAGAGCTTTCAGGGCTGGCACCTTCAGTCTAGAAGCAATCAGTGGACGTTCGCAATTTCAGTATTGAGCTCTGACGTGAATTAGCGAGGGGAAGCGATGATACGTCTGGACCTTTGAGTGTCTAAACAAGTTCAGAGCCCAAGTGTTTGTGGTTCGTTTGAGAGGTTACCAGTGGGAGATGAGGACCAGCAAGAGCTTTCAGGGCTGGCACCTTTAGACTAGGAGCAATCGCTGCACATTCGCAATTTCAGATTTGAGCTCTGACGTGAATTAGCGAGGGGAAGCGATGATACGTCTGGACCTTTGAGTGTCTAAAGAAGTTCAGAGCCCAAGTGTTTGTGGTTCGTTTGAGAGGTTACCAGTGGGAGATGAGGACCAGCAAGAGCTTTGAGGGCTGGCACCTTTAGACTAGGAGCAATTGCTGACGTTCGCAATTCTGCTTTTGAGATCTGGCCAGATTAAGCAGGAGAGTGAGTGTATGTTGGAACTTTTAGTGGTCTAAACAAGTTCAGAGCCCAAGTGTTTGTGGTTCGTTTGAGAGGTTACCAGTGGAGATGAGGACCAGCAAGAGCTTTCAGGGCTGGCACCTTTAGACTAGGAGTAATCATTGGACGTTCGCAATTTCAGTCTTGAGCTCTGACGTGAATTAGTGAGGGCAAGCGATGATAAGTCTGGACCTTTGAGTGTCTAAGGAAGTTCAGAGCCCAAGTGTTTGTGGTTCTTTTGAGAGTTTACCAGTGGGAGATGAGGATCAGCAAGAGCTTTCAGGGCTGGCACCTTTAGACTAGGAGCAATCGGTGGACGTTCGCAATTACACTTTTGAGATCTGGCCAGATTGAGCAGGAGAACGAGTGTATGTTGGAACTTTTAGTAGTCTAAACAAGTTCAGAGCCCAAGTGTTTGTGGTTCGTTTGAGAGGTTACCAGTGGGAGATGAGGACCAGCAAGAGCTTTCGGGGCTGCCGCCTTTCGACTAGGAGCAATCGCTGGACGTTCGCAATTTCAGTGTTGCGCTCCGACGTGAATTAGCGAGGGGAAGCGATGATACGTCTGGACCTTTGAGTGTCTAAAGAAGTTCAGAGCCCAAGTGTTTGTGGTTCTTTTGAGAGGTTAGCAGTGGGAGATGAGGACCAGCAAGAGCTTTCAGGGCTGGCACCTTTAGACTAGGAGCAATCGCTGGACGTTCGCAATGTTGGTGTGGAGCTCTGGCCAGATTGAGCAGGAGAACGAGTGTATGTTGGAACCTTTAGTAGTCTAAACAAGTTCAGAGCCCAGGTGTTTGTGGTTCGTTTGAGAGGTTACCAGTGGGAGATGAGGACCAGCAAGAGCTTTCAGGGCTGGCACCTTTAGACTAGGAGCAATCGCTGGACGTTTGCAATTTCACGGTTTCGCTCTGACGTGAATTAGCGAGGGGAAGCGATGATACGTCTGGACCTTTGAGTGTCTAAACAAGTTCAGAGCCCAAGTGTTTGTGGTTCGTTTGAGAGGTTACCAGTGGGAGATGAGGACCAGCAAGAGCTTTCAGGGCTGGCACCTTCAGTCTAGCAGCAATCGGTGGACGTTCGCAGTTTCAGTATTGAGCTCTGACGTGAATTAGCGAGGGGAAGCGATGATACGTCTGGACATTTGAGTGTTTAAAGAAGTTCAGAGCCCAAGTGTTTGTGGCTCGTTTGAGAGGTTACCAGTAGGAGATGAAGACCAGCAAGAGCTTTCAGGGCTGGCACCTTTAGACTAGGAGCAATCGCTGGACGTTCGCAATTTCAGGGTTGCGCTCTGACGTGAATTAGCGAGGGGAAGCGATGATACGTCTGGACCTTTGAGTGTCTAAAGAAGTTCAGAGCCCAAGTGTTTGTGGTTCTTTTGAGAGGTTACCAGTGGGAGATGAGGACCAGCAAGAGCTTTCAGGGCTGGCACGTTTAGACTAGGAGCAATCGCTGCACATTCGCAATTTCAGATTTGAGCTCTGACGTGAATTAGGAGGGGAAGCGATGATACCTCTGGACCTTTGAGTGTCTAAACAAGTTCAGAGCCCAAGTGTTTGTGGTTCGTTTGAGAGGTTACCAGTGGGAGATGAGGACCAGCAAGAGCTTTCAGGGCTGGCACCTTTAGACTAGGAGCAATCGGTGGACGTTCGCAATTACACTTTTGAGATCTGGCCAGTTTGAGCAGGAGATCGAGTGTATGTTGGAACTTTTAGTAGTCTAAACAAGTTCAGAGCCCAAGTGTTTGTGGTTCGTTTGAGAGGTTACCAGTGGGAGATGAGGACCAGCAAGAGCTTTCAGGGCTGGCACCTTTAGACTAGGAGCAATCGCTGGACGTTCGCAATTTCAGTGTTGAGCTCTGACGTGAATTAGCGAGGGGAAGCGATGATACGTCTGGACCTTTGAGTGTCTAAAGAAGTTCAGAGCCCAAGTGTTTGTGGTTCGTTTGAGAGGTTAGCAGTGGGAGATGAGGACCAGCAAGAGCTTTCAGGGCTGGCACCTTTAGACTAGGAGCAATCGGTGGACGTTCGCAATGTCGGTGTGGAGCTCTGGCCAGATTGAGCAGGAGAACGAGTGTATGTTGGAACCTTTAGTAGTCTAAACAAGTTCAGAGCCCAAGTGTTTGTGGTTCGTTTGAGAGGTTACCAGTGGGAGATGAGGACCAGCAAGAGCTTTCAGGGCTGGCACCTTTAGACTAGGAGCAATCGCTGGACGTTTGCAATTTCACGGTTTCGCTCTGACGTGAATTAGCGAGGGGAAGCGATGATACGTCTGGACCTTTGAGTGTCTAAACAAGTTCAGAGCCCAAGTGTTTGTGGTTCGTTTGAGAGGTTACCAGTGGGAGATGAGGACCAGCAAGAGCTTTCAGGGCTGGCACCTTCAGTCTAGCAGCAATCGGTGGACGTTCGCAATTTCAGTATTGAGCTCTGACGTGAATTAGCGAGGGGAAGCGATGATACGTCTGGACCTTTGAGTGTTTAAAGAAGTTCAGAGCCCAAGTGTTTGTGGCTCGTTTGAGAGGTTACCAGTGGGAGATGAAGACCAGCAAGAGATTTCAGGGCTGGCGCCTTTAGACTAGGAGCAATCGCAGGACGTTCGCAATTTCAGGGTTGCGCTCTGACGTGAATTAGCGAGGGGAAGCGATGATACGTCTGGACCTTTGAGTGTCTAAACAAGTTCAGAGCCCAAGTGTTTATGGTTCTTTTGAGAGGTTACCAGTGGGAGATGAGGACCAGCAAGAGCTTTCAGGGCTGGCACCTTTAGACTAGGAGCAATCGCTGGACGTTCGCAATTTCAGATTTGAGCTCTGGCCAGATTAAGCAGGAGAGTGAGTGTATATTGGAACTTTAAGTACTCTAAACAAGTTCAGAGCCCAGGTGTTTGTGGTTCGTTTGAGAGGTTATCAGTGGGAGATGAGGACCAGCAAGAGCTTTCAGGGCTGGCACATTTAGACTAGGTGCAATCAGTGGACGTTCGCAACATAGGTGTTGAGCTCTGACGTGAATTAGCGAGGTGAAGTGATAATACGTCTGGACCTTTGAGTGTCTAAAGAAGTTCAGAGCCCAAGCGTTTGTGGTTCGTTTGAGAGGTTAGCAGTGGGAGATGAGGACCAGCAACAGCTTTCAGGGCTGGCACCTTTAGACTAGGAGCAATCGCTGGACGTTCGCAATTTCAGTCTTGAGCTCTGACGTGAATTAGCTAGGGAAGCGATGATACGTCTGGCCCTTTGAGTGTCTAAAGAAGTTCAGAGCCCAAGTGTTTGTGGTTCGTTTGAGAGGTTACCAGTGGGAGATGAGGACCAGCAAGAGCTTTCAGGGCTGGCAAATTTAAACTAGGAGCAATCGCTGGACGTTCGCAATTCCGTTTTTGAGATATGGCCAGATCCAGCAGGAGAGCGAGTGTATGTTGGAACCTTTAGCAGACTAAACAAGTTCAGAGCCCAAGTGTTTGTGGTTCGTTTGAGAGGTTACCAGTGGGAGATGAAGACCAGCAAGAGCTTTCAGGGCTGGCACCTTTAGACTAGGAGCAATCGCTGGAAAATCGCTGGACGTTCGCAATTTCGGTGTGGAGCTCTGACGTGAATTAGTGAGGGGAAGCGATGATACGTCTGGACCTTTCAGTGTCTAAACAAGTTCAGAGCCCAAGTGTTTGTGGTTCGTTTGAGAGGTTCCCAGTGGGAGATGAGGAGCAGCAAGAGCTTTAAGGGCTGGCACCTTTAGACTAGGAGCAATCGCTGGACGTTCGCAATTTCACTGTTGCGCTCTGACGTGAATTAGCGAGGGGAAGCGATGATACGTCTGGACCTTTCAGTGTCTAAAGACGATCAGAGCCCAAGTGTTTGTGGTTCGTTTGAGAGGTTACCAGAGGGAGATGAGGACCAGCAAGAGCTTTGAGGGCTGGCACCTTTAGACTAGGAGCAATCGCTGGACGTTTGCAATTTCAGGTGTTGAGCTCTGACGTGAATTAGCGAGGGGAAGCGATGATACGTCTGGACCTTTGAGTATCTAAAGAAGTTCAGAGCCCAAGTGTTTGTGGTTCGTTTGAGAGGTTACCAGTGGGAGATGAGGAGCAGCAAGAGCTTTCAGGCTGGCACCTTTAGACTAGGAGCAATCGCTGGACGTTCGCAATTTCAGATTTGTGCTCTGACGTGAATTAGCGAGGGGAAGCGATGATACGTCTGGGCCTTTCAGTGTCTAAAGAAGTTCAGAGCCCAAGTGTTTGTGGTTCGTTTGAGAGGTTACCAGTGGGAGATGAGGACCAGCAAGAGCTTTCAGGGCTGGCACCTTTAGATTAGGAGCAATCGCTGGATGTTCGCAATTTCATATTTGAGCTCTGACGTGAATTCGCGAGGGGAAGCGATGATACCTCTTGACCTTTGAGTGTCCTAAAGAAGTTCAGAGCCCAAGTGTTTGTGGTTCTTTTGAGAGGTTACCAGTGGGAGATGAGGACCAGCAAGAGCTTTCAGGGCTGGCACCTTTAGACTAGGAGCAATCGCTGCACATTCGCAATTTCAGATTTGAGCTCTGATGTGAATTAGGAGGGGAAGCGATGATACCTCTGGACCTTTGAGTGTCTAAAGAAGTTCAGAGCCCAAGTGTTTGTGGTTCGTTTGAGAGGTTACCAGTGGGAGATGAGGACCAGCAAGAGCTTTGAGGGCTGGCACCTTTAGACTAGGAGCAATCGCTGGACGTTCGCAATTTCGGTATGGAGGTCTGGCGAGATTGATCAGGAGAGCGAGTGTATGTTGGAACCTTTAGTAGTCTAAACAAGTTCAGAGCCCAAGTGTTTCTGGTTCATTTGAGAGGTTACCAGTGGGAGATGAGGACCAGCAAGAGCTTTCAGGGCTGGCACCTTTAGACTAGGAGCAATCGCTGGACGTTCGCAATTTCAGTGTTGAGCTCTGACGTGAATTAGCGAGGGGAAGTGATGATACGTCTGGGCCTTTGAGTGTCTAAAGAAGTTCAGAGCCCAAGTGTTTGTGGTTCGTTTGAGAGGTTACCAGTGGGAGATGAGGACCAGCAAGAGCTTTCAGGGCTGGCACCTTTAGACTAGAAGCAATCGCTGGACGTTCGCAATGTCAGTGTGGAGTCCTGGCCAGATTGAGCAGGAGAACGAGTGTATGATGGAACTCTTAGTAGTCTAAACCAGTTCAGAGCCCAAGTGTTTGTGGTTCGTTTGAGAGGTTACCAGTGGGAGATGAGGACCAGCAAGAGCTTTCAGGGCTGGCACCTTTAGACTAGGAGCAATCGCTGGACGTTCGAATGCAACGGTTTCGCTCTGACGTGAATTAGCGAGGGGAAGCGATGATACGTCTGGACCTTTGAGTGTCTAAACAAGTTCAGAGCCCAAGAGCTTGTGGTTTGTTTGATAGGTTACCAGTGGGAGATGAGGACCAGCAAGAGCTTTCAGGGCTGGCACCTTTAGACTAGGAGCAATCGCTGGATGTTCGCAATTTCAGTGTTGAGCTCTGACGTGAATTAGCGAGGGGAAGCGATGATACGTCTGGCCCTTTGAGTGTCTAAAGAAGTTCAGAGCCCAAGTGTTTGTGGTTCGTTTGAGAGGTTACCAGTGGGAGATGAGGACCAGCAAGAGCTTTCAGGGCTGGCACCTTTAGACTAGGAGCAATCGCTGGACGTTCACAATTTCGGTGTGGAGTCCTGGCCAGATTGAGCAGGAGATTGAGTGTATGTTGGAACCTTTAGTAGTCTAAACAAGTTCAGAGCCCAAGTGTTTGTGGTTCGTTTGAGAGGTTACCAGTGGGAGATGAGGACCAGCAAGAGCTTTCAGGGCTGGCACCTTTAGACTAGGAGCAATCGGTGGACGTTCTCAATTTCAGTGTTGAGCTCTGACGTGAACTAGCGAGGGGAAGCAATGATACGTCTGGACCTTTGAGTGTCTAAAGAAGTTCAGAGCCCCAAGTGTTTCTGGTCCGTTTGAGAGGTTAGCAGTGGGAGATGAGGACCAGCAAGAGCTTTCAGGGCTGGCACCTTTAGACTAGGAGCAATCGCTGGACGTTCGCAATTTCAGGGTTGCGCTCTGACGTGAATTAGCGTAGGGGAAGCGATGATACCTCTGGACCTTTGAGTGTCTAAAGAAGTTCTGAGCCCAAGTGTTTGTGGTTCGTTTGAGAGGTTACCAGTGGGAGATGAGGACCAGCAAGAGCTTTCAGGGCTGGCACCTTTAGACTAGGAGCAATCGCTGGACGTTCGCAATTTCACGTTTTCGCTCTGACTTCAATTAGCTAGAGGAAGCGATGATACGTCTGGCCCTTTGAGTGTCTAAAGAAGTTCAGAGCCCAAGTGTTTGTGGTTTGTTTGAGAGGTTACCAGTGGGAGATGAGGACCAGCAAGAGCTTTCAGGGCTGGCACCTTCAGTCTAGGAGCAATCGGTGGACGTTCGCAATTTCAGTATTGAGCTCTGACGTGAATTAGCGAGGGGAAGCGATGATACGTCTGGACCTTTGAGTGTCTAAAGAAGTTCAGAGCCCAAGTGTTTGTGGCTCGTTTGAGAGGTTACCAGTGGGAGATGAGGGACCAGCAAGAGCTTTCAGGGCTGGCACCTTTAGACTAGGAGCAATCGCTGGACGTTCGCAATTTCGGTGTTGCGCTCTGACGTGAATTAGCGAGGGGAAGCGATGATACGTCTGGACCTTTCAGTGTCTAAACAAGTTCAGAGCCCAAGTGTTTGTGGTTCGTTTGAGAGGTTACCAGTGGGAGATGAGGAGCAGCAAGAGCTTTAAGGGCTGGCACCTTTAAACTAGGAGCAATCGCTGGACGTTCGCAATTTCACTGTTGCGCTCTGACGTGAATTAGCGAGGGGAAGCGATGATACGTCTTGACCTTTCAGTGTCTAAAGACGATCAGAGCCCAAGTGTTTGTGGTTCGTTTGAGAGGTTATCAGTGGGAGATGAGGACCAGCAAGAGCTTTGAGGGCTGGCACCTTTAGACTAGGAGCAATCGCTGGACGTTCGCAATTTCAGTGTTGAGCTCTGACGTGAATTAGCGAGGGGAAGCAATGATACGTCTGGACCTTTGAGTATCTAAAGAAGTTCAGAGCCCAAGTGTTTGTGGTTCGTTTGAGAGGTTACCAGTGGGAGATGAGGAGCAGCAAGAGCTTTCAGGGCTGGCACCTTTAGACTAGGAGCAATCGCTGGACGTTCGCAATTTCAGATTTGTGCTCTGACGTGAATTAGCGAGGGGAAGCGATGATACGTCTGGCCCTTTGAGTGTCTAAAGAAGTTCAGAGCCCAAGTGTTTGTGGTTCGTTTGAGAGGTTACCAGTGGGAGATGAGGACCAGCAAGAGCTTTCAGGGCTGGCTCCTTTAGATTAGGAGCAATCGCTGGATGTTCGCAATTTCATATTTGAGCTCTGACGTGAATTCGCGAGGGGAAGCGATGATACCTCTTGACCTTTGAGTGTCCTAAAGAAGTTCAGAGCCCAAGTGTTTGTGGTTCTTTTGAGAGGTTACCAGTGGGAGATGAGGACCAGCAAGAGCTTTCAGGGCTGGCACCTTTAGACTAGGAGCAATCGCTGCACATTCGCAATTTCAGATTTGAGCTCTGATGTGAATTAGGAGGGGAAGCGATGATACCTCTGGACCTTTGAGTGTCTAAACAAGTTCAGAGCCCAAGTGTTTGTGGTTCGTTTGAGAGGTTACCAGTGGGAGATGAGGACCAGCAAGAGCTTTCAGGGCTGGCACCTTTAGACTAGGAGCAATCGCTGGACGTTCGCAATTCCGCTTTTGAGATCTGGCCAGATTGAGCATGAGAGTGAGTGTATGTTGGAACACTTAGTAGTCTAAACAAGTTCAGAGCCCAAGTGTTTGTGGTTCGTTTGAGAGGTTTCCAGTGGGAGATGAGGACCAGCAAGAGCTTTCAGGGCTGGCACCTTTAGACTAGGAGTAATCGCTGCACATTCGCAATTTCAGATTTGAGCTCTGACGTGAATTAGCGAGGGGAAGCGATGATACGTCTGGACCTTTGAGTGTCTAAAGAAGTTCAGAGCCCAAGTGTTTGTGGTTCGTTTGAGAGGTTACCAGTGGGAGATGAGGACCAGCAAGAGCTTTGAGGGCTGGCACCTTTAGACTAGGAGCAATTGCTGACGTTCGCAATTCTGCTTTTGAGATCTAGCCAGATTAAGCAGGAGAGTGAGTGTATGTTGGAACTTTTAGTGGTCTAAACAAGTTCAGAGCCCAAGTGTTTGTGGTTCGTTTGAGAGGTTACCAGTTGGAGATGAGGACCAGCAAGAGCTTTCAGGGCTGGCACCTTTAGACTAGGAGTAATCATTGGACGTTCGCAATTTCAGTCTTGAGCTCTGACGTGAATTAGTGAGGGCAAGCGATGATAAGTCTGGACCTTTGAGTGTCTAAGGAAGTTCAGAGCCCAAGTGTTTGTGGTTCTTTTGAGAGTTTACCAGTGGGAGATGAGGATCAGCAAGAGCTTTCAGGGCTGGCACCTTTAGACTAGGAGCAATCGGTGGACGTTCGCAATTACACTTTTGAGATCTGGCCAGTTTGAGCAGGAGATCGAGTGTATGTTGGAACTTTTAGTAGTCTAAACAAGTTCAGAGCCCAAGTGTTTGTGGTTCGTTTGAGAGGTTACCAGTGGGAGATGAGGACCAGCAAGAGCTTTCGGGGCTGCCGCCTTTCGACTAGGAGCAATCGCTGGACGTTCGCAATTTCAGTGTTGCGCTCCGACGTGAATTAGCGAGGGGAAGCGATGATACGTCTGGACCTTTGAGTGTCTAAAGAAGTTCAGAGCCCAAGTGTTTGTGGTTCTTTTGAGAGGTTAGCAGTGGGAGATGAGGACCAGCAAGAGCTTTCAGGGCTGGCACCTTTAGACTAGGAGCAATCGCTGGACGTTCGCAATGTTGGTGTGGAGCTCTGGCCAGATTGAGCAGGAGAACGAGTGTATGTTGGAACCTTTAGTAGTCTAAACAAGTTCAGAGCCCAGGTGTTTGTGGTTCGTTTGAGAGGTTACCAGTGGGAGATGAGGACCAGCAAGAGCTTTCAGGGCTGGCACCTTTAGACTAGGAGCAATCGCTGGACGTTTGCAATTTCACGGTTTTCGCTCTGACGTGAATTAGCGAGGGGAAGCGATGATACGTCTGGACCTTTGAGTGTCTAAACAAGTTCAGAGCCCAAGTGTTTGTGGTTCGTTTGAGAGGTTACCAGTGGGAGATGAGGACCAGCAAGAGCTTTCAGGGCTGGCACCTTCAGTCTAGCAGCAATCGGTGGACGTTCGCAGTTTCAGTATTGAGCTCTGACGTGAATTAGCGAGGGGAAGCGATGATACGTCTGGACCTTTGAGTGTTTAAAGAAGTTCAGAGCCCAAGTGTTTGTGGCTCGTTTGAGAGGTTACCAGTAGGAGATGAAGACCAGCAAGAGCTTTCAGGGCTGGCACCTTTAGACTAGGAGCAATCGCTGGACGTTCGCAATTTCAGGGTTGCGCTCTGACGTGAATTAGCGAGGGGAAGCGATGATACGTCTGGACCTTTGAGTGTCTAAAGAAGTTCAGAGCCCAAGTGTTTGTGGTTCTTTTGAGAGGTTACCAGTGGGAGATGAGGACCAGCAAGAGCTTTCAGGGCTGGCACGTTTAGACTAGGAGCAATCGCTGCACATTCGCAATTTCAGATTTGAGCTCTGATGTGAATTAGGAGGGGAAGCGATGATACCTCTGGACCTTTGAGTGTCTAAACAAGTTCAGAGCCCAAGTGTTTGTGGTTCGTTTGAGAGGTTACCAGTGGGAGATGAGGACCAGCAAGAGCTTTCAGGGCTGGCACCTTTAGACTAGGAGTAATCATTGGACCTTCGCAATTTCAGTCTTGAGCTCTGACGTGAATTAGTGAGGGCAAGCGATGATAAGTCTGGACCTTTGAGTGTCTAAGGAAGTTCAGAGCCCAAGTGTTTGTGGTTCTTTTGAGAGTTTACCAGTGGGAGATGAGGATCAGCAAGAGCTTTCAGGGCTGGCACCTTTAGACTAGGAGCAATCGGTGGACGTTCGCAATTACACTTTTGAGATCTGGCCAGTTTGAGCAGGAGATCGAGTGTATGTTGGAACTTTTTAGTAGTCTAAACAAGTTCAGAGCCCAAGTGTTTGTGGTTCGTTTGAGAGGTTACCAGTGGGGAGATGAGGACCAGCAAGAGCTTTCAGGGCTGGCACCTTTAGACTAGGAGCAATCGCTGGACGTTAGCAATTTCAGTGTTGAGCTCTGACGTGAATTAGCGAGGGGAAGCGATGATACGTCTGGACCTTTGAGTGTCCTAAAGAAGTTCAGAGCCCAAGTATTTGTGGTTCGTTTGAGAGGTTACCAATGGGAGATGAGGACCAGCAAGAGCTTTCAGGGCTGGCACCTTTAGACTAGGAGCAATCGGTGGACGTTCGCAATGTCGGTGTGGAGCTCTGGCCAGATTGAGCAGGAGAACGAGTGTATGTTGGAACCTTTAGTAGTCTAAACAAGTTCAGAGCCCAAGTGTTTGTGGTTCGTTTGAGAGGTTACCAGTGGGAGATGAGGACCAGCAAGAGCTTTCAGGGCTGGCACCTTTAGACTAGGAGCAATCGCTGGACGTTCGCAATTTCAGGGTTGCGCTCTGACGTGAATTAGCGACGGGAAGCGATTATACATCTGGACCTTTGAGTGTCTAAAGAAGTTCAGAGCCCAAGTGTTTGTGGCTCGTTTGAGAGGTTACCAGTGGGAGATGAAGACCAGCAAGAGATTTCAGGGCTGGCACCTTTAGACTAGGAGCAATCGCTGGACGTTCGCAATTTCAGGGTTGCGCTCTGACGTGAATTAGCGAGGGGAAGCGATGATACGTCTGGACCTTTGAGCGTCTGAACAAGTTCAGAGCCCAAGTGTTTATGGTTTCTTTTGAGAGGTTACCAGTGGGAGATGAGGACCAGCAAGAGCTTTCAGGGCTGGCACCTTTAGACTAGGAGCAATCGCTGGACGTTCGCAATTTCAGATTTGAGCTCTGGCCAGATTAAGCAGGAGAGTGAGTGTATATTGGAACTTTAAGTACTCTAAACAAGTTCAGAGCCCAGGTGTTTGTGGTTCGTTTGAGAGGTTATCAGTGGGAGATGAGGACCAGCAAGAGCTTTCAGGGCTGGCACATTTAGACTAGGTGCAATCAGTGGACGTTCGCAACATAGGTGTTGAGCTCTGACGTGAATTAGCGAGGTGAAGTGATAATACGTCTGGACCTTTGAGTGTCTAAAGAAGTTCAGAGCCCAAGCGTTTGTGGTTCGTTTGAGAGGTTAGCAGTGGGAGATGAGGACCAGCAACAGTTTTCAGGGCTGGCACCTTTAGACTAGGAGCAATTGCTGGACGTTCGCAATTTCAGTCTTGAGCTCTGACGTGAATTAGCTAGGGGAAGCGATGATACATCTGGCCCTTTGAGTGTCTAAAGAAGTTCAGAGCCCAAGTGTTTGTGGTTCGTTTGAGAGGTTACCAGTGGGAGATGAGGACCAGCAAGAGCTTTCAGGGCTGGCAAATTTAAACTAGGAGCAATCGCTGGACGTTCGCAATTCCGTTTTTGAGATATGGCCAGATCCAGCAGGAGAGCGAGTGTATGTTGGAACCTTTAGCAGTCTAAACAAGTTCAGAGCCCAAGTGTTTTGTGGTTCGTTTGAGAGGTTACCAGTGGGAGATGAGGACCAGCAAGAGCTTTCAGGGCTGGCACCTTTGGACTAGGAGCAATCGCTGGACGTTCGCAATTTCAGTGTTGAGCTCTGACGTGAATTAGCGAGGGGAAGCGATGATACGTCTGGACCTTTGAGTGTCTAAAGAAGTTCAGAGCCCAAGTGTTTTGTGGTTCGTTTGAGAGGTTAGCAGTGGGAGATGAGGACCAGCAAGAGCTTTCAGGGCTGGCACCTTTAGACTAGGAGCAATCGCTGGACGTTCGCAATGTCGGTGTGGAGCTCTGGCCAGATTGAGCAGGAGAACGAGTGTATGTTGGAACCTTTAGTAGTCTAAAACAAGTTCAGAGCCCAAGTGTTTTGTGGTTCGTTTGAGAGGTTACCAGTGGGAGATGAGGACCAGCAAGAGCTTTCAGGGCTGGCACCTTTAGACTAGGAGCAATCGCTGGACGTTTGCAATTTCACGGTTTCGCTCTGACGTGAATTAGCGAGGGGAAGCGATGATACGTCTGGACCTTTGAGTGTCTAAAGAAGTTCAGAGCCCAAGTGTTTGTGGTTCGTTTGAGAGGTTACCAGTGGGAGATGAGGACCAGCAAGAGCTTTCAGGGCTGGCACCTTCAGTCTAGCAGCAATCGGTGGGACGTTCGCAATTTCAGTATTGAGCTCTGACGTGAATTAGCGAGGGGAAGCGATGATACGTCTGGACCTTTGAGTGTTTAAAGAAGTTCAGAGCCCAAGTGTTTGTGGCTCGTTTGAGAGGTTACCAGTGGGAGATGAAGACCAGCAAGAGATTTCAGGGCTGGCACCTTTAGACTAGGAGCAATCGCTGGACGTTCGCAATTTCAGGGTTGCGCTCTGACGTGAATTAGCGAGGGGAAGCGATGATACGTCTGGACCTTTGAGCGTCTGAACAAGTTCAGAGCCCAAGTGTTTATGGTTTCTTTTGAGAGGTTACCAGTGGGAGATGAGGACCAGCAAGAGCTTTCAGGGCTGGCACCTTTAGACTAGGAGCAATCGCTGGACGTTCGCAATTTCAGATTTGAGCTCTGGCCAGATTAAGCAGGAGAGTGAGTGTATATTGGAACTTTAAGTACTCTAAACAAGTTTCAGAGCCCAGGTGTTTGTGGTTCGTTTGAGAGGTTATCAGTGGGAGATGAGGACCAGCAAGAGCTTTCAGGGCTGGCACATTTAGACTAGGTGCAATCAGTGGACGTTCGCAACATAGGTGTTGAGCTCTGACGTGAATTAGCGAGGTGAAGTGATAATACGTCTGGACCTTTGAGTGTCTAAAGAAGTTCAGAGCCCAAGCGTTTGTGGTTCGTTTGAGAGGTTAGCAGTGGGAGATGAGGACCAGCAACAGCTTTCAGGGCTGGCAGCTTTAGACTAGGAGCAATCGCTGGACGTTCGCAATTTCAGTCTTGAGCTCTGACGTGAATTAGCTAGGGGAAGCGATGATACGTCTGGCCCTTTGAGTGTCTAAAGAAGTTCAGAGCCCAAGTGTTTGTGGTTCGTTTGAGAGGTTACCAGTGGGAGATGAGGACCAGCAAGAGCTTTCAGGGCTGGCAAATTTAAACTAGGAGCAATCGCTGGACGTTCGCAATTCCGTTTTTGAGATATGGCCAGATCCAGCAGGAGAGCGAGTGTATGTTGGAACCTTTAGCAGACTAAACAAGTTCAGACCCCAAGTGTTTGTGGTTCGTTTGAGAGGTTACCAGTGGGAGATGAGGACCAGCAAGAGCTTTCAGGGCTGGCACCTTTAGACTAGGAGCAATCGCTGGACCTTCGCAATTTCACGGTTTCGCTCTGACTTGAATTAGCTAGGGGGAAGCGATGATACGTCTGGCCCTTTGAGTGTCTAAAGAAGTTCAGAGCCCAAGTGTTTGTGGCTCTTTTGAGAGGTTACCAGTGGGAGATGAGGACCAGCAAGAGCTTTCAGGGCTGGCACCTTCAGTCTAGGAGCAATCGCTGGACGTTCGCAATTTCAGTGTTGAGCTCTGACGTGAATTAGCGAGGGGAAGCGATGATACGTCTGGACCTTTGAGTGTCTAAAGAAGTTCAGAGCCCAAGTGTTTGTGGTTCGTTTGAGAGGTTATCAGTGGGAGATGAGGACCAGCAAGAGCTTTCAGGGCTGGCACCTTTAGACTAGGAGCAATCGGTGGACGTTCGCAATGTCGGTGTGGAGCTCTGGCCAGATTGAGCAGGAGAACGAGTGTATGTTGGAACCTTTAGTAGTCTAAACAAGTTCAGAGCCCAAGTGTTTGTGGTTCGTTTGAGAGGTTACCAGTGGGAGATGAGGACCAGCAAGAGCTTTCAGGGCTGGCACCTTTAGACTAGGAGCAATCGCTGGACGTGCGCAATTTCACGGTTTCGCTCTGACTTGAATTAGCTAGGGGAAGCGATGATACGTCTGGCCCTTTGAGTGTCTAAAGAAGTTCAGAGCCCAAGTGTTTGTGGTTCGTTTGAGAGGTTACCAGTGGGAGATGAGGACCAGCAAGAGCTTTCAGGGCTGGCACCTTCAGTCTAGAAGCAATCAGTGGACGTTCGCAATTTCAGTATTGAGCTCTGACGTGAATTAGCGAGGGGAAGCGATGATACCTCTGGACCTTTGAGTGTCTAAAGAAGTTCAGAGCCCAAGTGTTTTGTGGTTCGTTTGAGAGGTTACCAGTGGGAGATGAGGACCAGCAAGAGCTTTCAGTGCTGGCACCTTTAGACTAGGAGCAATCGCTGGACGTTCGCAATTCCGCTTTTGAGATCTGGCCAGATTGAGCATGAGAGTGAGTGTATGTTGGAACACTTAGTAGTCTAAACAAGTTCAGAGCCCAAGTGTTTGTGGTTCGTTTGAGAGGTTTCCAGTGGGAGATGAGGACCAGCAAGAGCTTTCAGGGCTGGCACATTTAGACTAGGAGCAATCGCTGCACATTCGCAATTTCAGATTTGAGCTCTGACGTGAATTAGCGAGGGAAGCGATGATACGTCTGGACCTTTGAGTGTCTAAAGAAGTTCAGAGCCCAAGTGTTTGTGGTTCGTTTGAGAGGTTACCAGTGGGAGATGAGGACCAGCAAGAGCTTTCAGGGCTGGCACCTTCAGTCTAGCAGCAATCGGTGGACGTTCGCAATTTCAGTATTGAGCTCTGACGTGAATTAGCGAGGGGAAGCGATGATACGTCTGGACCTTTGAGTGTTTAAAGAAGTTCAGAGCCCAAGTGTTTGTGGCTCGTTTGAGAGGTTACCAGTGGGAGATGAAGACCAGCAAGAGATTTCAGGGCTGGCACCTTTAGACTAGGAGCAATCGCTGGACGTTCGCAATTTCAGGGTTGCGCTCTGACGTGAATTAGCGAGGGGAAGCGATGATACGTCTGGACCTTTGAGCGTCTGAACAAGTTCAGAGCCCAAGTGTTTATGGTTCTTTTGAGAGGTTACCAGTGGGAGATGAGGACCAGCAAGAGCTTTCAGGGCTGGCACCTTTAGACTAGGAGCAATCGCTGGACGTTCGCAATTTCAGATTTGAGCTCTGGCCAGATTAAGCAGGGAGAGTGAGTGTATATTGGAACTTTAAGTACTCTAAACAAGTTCAGAGCCCAGGTGTTTGTGGTTCGTTTGAGAGGTTATCAGTGGGAGATGAGGACCAGCAAGAGCTTTCAGGGCTGGCACATTTAGACTAGGTGCAATCAGTGGACGTTCGCAACATAGGTGTTGAGCTCTGACGTGAATTAGCGAGGTGAAGTGATAATACGTCTGGACTTTGAGTGTCTAAAGAAGTTCAGAGCCCAAGCGTTTGTGGTTCGTTTGAGAGGTTAGCAGTGGGAGATGAGGACCAGCAACAGCTTTCAGGGCTGGCAGCTTTAGACTAGGAGCAATCGCTGGACGTTCGCAATTTCAGTCTTGAGCTCTGACGTGAATTAGCTAGGGGAAGCGATGATACGTCTGGCCCTTTGAGTGTCTAAAGAAGTTCAGAGCCCAAGTGTTTGTGGTTCGTTTGAGAGGTTACCAGTGGGAGATGAGGACCAGCAAGAGCTTTCAGGGCTGGCAAATTTAAACTAGGAGCAATCGCTGGACGTTCGCAATTCCGTTTTTTGAGATATGGCCAGATCCAGCAGGAGAGCGAGTGTATGTTGGAACCTTTAGCAGACTAAACAAGTTCAGACCCCAAGTGTTTGTGGTTCGTTTGAGAGGTTACCAGTGGGAGATGAGGACCAGCAAGAGCTTTCAGGGCTGGCACCTTTAGACTAGGAGCAATCGCTGGACCTTCGCAATTTCACGGTTTCGCTCTGACTTGAATTAGCTAGGGGGAAGCGATGATACGTCTGGCCCTTTGAGTGTCTAAAGAAGTTCAGAGCCCAAGTGTTTGTGGCTCTTTTGAGAGGTTACCAGTGGGAGATGAGGACCAGCAAGAGCTTTCAGGGCTGGCACCTTCAGTCTAGGAGCAATCGCTGGACGTTCGCAATTTCAGTGTTGAGCTCTGACGTGAATTAGCGAGGGGAAGCGATGATACGTCTGGACCTTTGAGTGTCTAAAGAAGTTCAGAGCCCAAGTGTTTGTGGTTCGTTTGAGAGGTTATCAGTGGGAGATGAGGACCAGCAAGAGCTTTCAGGGCTGGCACCTTTAGACTAGGAGCAATCGGTGGACGTTCGCAATGTCCGGTGTGGAGCTCTGGCCAGATTGAGCAGGAGAACGAGTGTATGTTGGAACCTTTAGTAGTCTAAACAAGTTCAGAGCCCAAGTGTTTGTGGTTCGTTTGAGAGGTTACCAGTGGGAGATGAGGACCAGCAAGAGCTTTCAGGGCTGGCACCTTTAGACTAGGAGCAATCGCTGGACGTGCGCAATTTCACGGTTTCGCTCTGACTTGAATTAGCTAGGGGAAGCGATGATACGTCTGGCCCTTTGAGTGTCTAAAGAAGTTCAGAGCCCAAGTGTTTGTGGTTCGTTTGAGAGGTTACCAGTGGGAGATGAGGACCAGCAAGAGCTTTCAGGGCTGGCACCTTCAGTCTAGAAGCAATCAGTGGACGTTCGCAATTTCAGTATTGAGCTCTGACGTGAATTAGCGAGGGGAAGCGATGATACCTCTGGACCTTTGAGTGTCTAAAGAAGTTCAGAGCCCAAGTGTTTGTGGTTCGTTTGAGAGGTTACCAGTGGGAGATGAGGACCAGCAAGAGCTTTCAGGGCTGGCACCTTTAGACTAGGAGCAATCGCTGGACGTTCGCAATTCCGCTTTTGAGATCTGGCCAGATTGAGCATGAGAGTGAGTGTATGTTGGAACACTTAGTAGTCTAAACAAGTTCAGAGCCCAAGTGTTTGTGGTTCGTTTGAGAGGTTTCCAGTGGGAGATGAGGACCAGCAAGAGCTTTCAGGGCTGGCACCTTTAGACTAGGAGCAATCGCTGCACATTCGCAATTTCAGATTTGAGCTCTGACGTGAATTAGCGAGGGGAAGCGATGATACGTCTGGACCTTTGAGTGTCTAAAGAAGTTCAGAGCCCAAGTGTTTGTGGTTCGTTTGAGAGGTTACCAGTGGGAGATGAGGACCAGCAAGAGCTTTGAGGGCTGGCACCTTTAGACTAGGAGCAATTGCTGACGTTCGCAATTCTGCTTTTGAGATCTGGCCAGATTAAGCAGGAGAGTGAGTGTATGTTGGAACTTTTAGTGGTCTAAACAAGTTCAGAGCCCAAGTGTTTGTGGTTCGTTTGAGAGGTTACCAGTGGGAGATGAGGACCAGCAAGAGCTTTCAGGGCTGGCACCTTTAGACTAGGAGTAATCATTGGACGTTCGCAATTTCAGTCTTGAGCTCTGACGTGAATTAGTGAGGGCGAGCGATGATAAGTCTGGACCTTTGAGTGTCTAAGGAAGTTCAGAGCCCAAGTGTTTGTGGTTCTTTTGAGAGGTTACCAGTGGGAGATGAGGATCAGCAAGAGCTTTCAGGGCTGGCACCTTTAGACTAGGAGCAATCGGTGGACGTTCGCAATTACACTTTTGAGATCTGGCCAGTTTGAGCAGGAGATCGAGTGTATGTTGGAACTTTTAGTAGTCTAAACAAGTTCAGAGCCCAAGTGTTTGTGGTTCGTTTGAGAGGTTACCAGTGGGAGATGAGGACCAGCAAGAGCTTTCGGGGCTGCCGCCTTTCGACTAGGAGCAATCGCTGGACGTTCGCAATTTCAGTGTTGCGCTCCGACGTGAATTAGCGAGGGGAAGCGATGATACGTCTGGACCTTTGAGTGTCTAAAGAAGTTCAGAGCCCAAGTGTTTGTGGTTCTTTTGAGAGGTTAGCAGTGGGAGATGAGGACCAGCAAGAGCTTTCAGGGCTGGCACCTTTAGAGTAGGAGCAATCGCTGGACGTTCGCAATTCCGCTTTTGAGATATGGCCAGATTGAGCAGGAGAACGAGTGTATGTTGGAACTCTTAGTAGTCTAAACAAGTTCAGAGCCCAAGTGTTTGTGGTTCGTTTGAGAGGTTTCCAGTGGGAGATGAGGAGCAGCAAGAGCTTTCAGGGCTGGCACCTATAGATTAGGAGAAATCGCTGGATGTTCGCAATTTCAGTGTTTGCGCTCTGACGTGAATTAGTGAGGGCAAGCGATGATAAGTCTGGACCTTTGAGTGTCTAAGGAAGTTCAGAGCCCCAAGTGTTTGTGGTTCTTTTGAGAGTTTACCAGTGGGAGATGAGGATCAGCAAGAGCTTTCAGGGCTGGCACCTTTAGACTAGGAGCAATCGCTGGACATTCGCAATTACACTTTTGAGATCTAGCCAGTTTGAACAGGAGATAGAGTGTATGTTGGAACTTCTAGTAGTCTAAACAAGTTCAGAGCCCAAGTGTTTCTGGTTCGTTTGAGAGGTTATCAGTGGGAGATGAGGACCAGCAAGAGCTTTCAGGGCTGGCACCTTTAGACTATGTGCAATCGGTGGACGTTCGCAACATAGGTGTTGAGCTCTGACGTGAATTAGCGAGGGGAAGTGATAATACGTCTGGACCTTTGAGTGTCTAAAGAAGTTCAGAGCCCAAGCGTTTGTGGTTCGTTTGAGAGGTTAGCAGTGGGAGATGAGGACCAGCAACAGCTTTCGAGGGCTGGCACCTTTAGACTAGGAGCAATTGCTGGACGTTCGCAATTTCATATTTGAACTCTGACGTGAATTAGCGAGGGGAAGCGATGACACGTCTGGACCTTTGGGTGTCTAAAGAAGTTCTGAGCCCAAGTGTTTGTGGTTCGTTTGAGAGGTTACCAGTGGGAGATGAGGACCAGCAAGAGCTTTCAGGGCCGGCACCTTTAAACTAGGAGCAATTGCTGGACGTTCGCAATTCCGTTTTTGAGATATGGCCAGATTGAGCAGGAGAGCGAGTGTATGTTGGAACCTTTAATAGTCTAAAACAAGTTCAGAGCCCAAGTGTTTGTGGTTCGTTTGAGAGGTTACCAGTGGGAGATGAGGAGCAGCAAGAGCTTTCAGGGCTGGCACCTTTAAACTAGGAGCAATTGCTGGACGTTCGCAATTCCGTTTTTGAGATATGGCCAGATTGAGCAGGAGAGCGAGTGTATGTTGGAACCTTTAATAGTCTAAACAAGTTCAGAGCCCAAGTGTTTGTGGCTCGTTTGAGAGGTTACCAGTGGGAGATGAAGACCAGCAAGGGCTTTCAGGGCTGGCACCTTTAAACTAGGAGCAATCGCTGGACGTTCACAATTTCAGGGTTGCGCTCTGACGTGAATTAGCGAGGGGAAGCGATGATACGTCTGGACCTTTGAGTGTCTAAACAAGTTCAGAGCCCAAGTGTTTGTGGTTCGTTTGAGAGGTTACCAGTGGGAGATGAGGACCAGCAAGAGCTTTCAGGGCTGGCACCTTTAGACTAGGAGCAATCGCTGGACGTTCGCAATTTCAGTGTTGCGCTCTGACGTGAATTAGCGAGGGGAAGCGATGATACGTCTGGCCCTTTGAGTGTCTAAAGAAGTTCAGAGCCCAAGTGTTTGTGGTTCGTTTGAGAGGTTACCAGTGGGAGATGAGGACCAGCAAGAGCTTTCAGGGCTGGCACCTTTAGACTAGGAGCAATCGCTGGACGTTCGCAATTTCAGTATTGAGCTCTGACGTGAATTAGCGAGGGGAAGCGATGATACGTCTGGCCCTTTGAGTGTCTAAAGAAGTTCAGAGCCCAAGTGTTTGTGGTTCGTTTGAGAGGTTACCAGTGGGAGATGAGGACCAGCAAGAGCTTTCAGGGCTGGCACCTTCAGTCTAGAAGCAATCAGTGGACGTTCGCAATTTCAGTATTGAGCTCTGACGTGAATTAGCGAGGGGAGGCGATGATACGTCAAGTGTCTAAAGAAGTTCAGAGCCCAAGTGTTTGTGGTTCGTTTGAGAGGTTACCAGTGGGAGATGAGGAGCAGCAAGAGCTTTCAGGGCTGGCACCTTTAGACTAGGAGCAATCG
Organism: Gavia stellata; assembly: GCF_030936135.1. Lineage (NCBI taxonomy): Eukaryota > Metazoa > Chordata > Aves > Gaviiformes > Gaviidae > Gavia > Gavia stellata. The sequence continues at coordinate 48,409 of NW_026776407.1, forward strand.
GTGGACGTTCTCAATTTCACTGTTGCGCTCTGACGTGAATTAGCGAGGGGAAGCGATGATACGTCTGTACCTTTGAGTATCTAAAGACGATCAGAGCCCAAGTGTTTGTGGTTCGTTTGAGAGGTTACCAGTTGGAGATGAGGAGCAGCAAGAGCTTTCAGGGCTGGCACCTTTAGATTAGGAGCAATCGCTGAATGTTCGCAATTTCAGATTTGAGCTCTGACGTGAATTAGCGAGGGGAAGCGATGATACGTCTGGACCTTTGAGTGTCTAAAGAAGTTCACAGCCAAAGTGTTTGTGGTTCTTTTGAGAGGCTACCAGCGGGAGATGAGGACCAGCAAGAGCTTTCAGGACTGGCACGTTTAGACCAGGAGCAATCGCTGGACGTTCGCAATTTCAGATTTGAGCTCTGATGTGAATTAGGAGGGGAAGCGATGATACCTCTGAACCTTCGAGTGTCTAAACAAGTTCAGAGCCCAAGTGTTTGTGGTTCGTTTGAGAGGTTACCAGTGGGAGATGAGGACCAGCAAGAGCTTTCAGGGCTGGCACCTTTAGACTAGGAGCAATCGCTGGACGTTCGCAATTCCGCTTTTGAGATATGGCCAGATTGAGCAGGAGAACGAGTGTATGTTGGAACTCTTAGTAGTCTAAACAAGTTCAGAGCCCAAGTGTTTGTGGTTCGTTTGAGAGGTTACCAGTGGGAGATGAGGACCAGCAAGAGCTTTCAGGGCTGGCACCTTTAGACTAGGAGAAATCGCTGGATGTTCGCAATTTCAGTGTTGCGCTCTGACGTGAATTAGTGAGGGCAAGCGATGATAAGTCTGGACCTTTGAGTGTCTAAGGAAGTTCAGAGCCCAAGTGTTTGTGGTTCGTTTGAGAGGTTACCAGTGGGAGATGAGGATCAGCAAGAGCTTTCAGGGCTGGCACCTTTAGACTAGGAGCAATCGCTGGACATTCGCAATTACACATTTGAGATCTAGCCAGTTTGAACAGGAGATAGAGTGTATGTTGGAACTTCTAGTAGTCTAAACAAGTTCAGAGCCCAAGTGTTTGTGGTTCGTTTGAGAGGTTATCAGTGGGAGATGAGGACCAGCAAGAGCTTTCAGGGCTGGCACCTTTAGACTATGTGCAATCGGTGGACGTTCGCAACATAGGTGTTGAGCTCTGACGTGAAATAGCGAGGGGAAGTGATAATACGTCTGGACCTTTGAGTGTCTAAAGAAGTTCAGAGCCCAAGTGTTTGTGGTTCGTTTGAGAGGTTAGCAGTGGGAGATGAGGACCAGCAACAGCTTTCGAGGGCTGGCACCTTTAGACTAGGAGCAATCGCTGGACGTTCGCAATTTCAGGGTTGAGCTCTGACGTGAATTAGCGCGGGGAAGCGATGATACGTCTGGCCCTTTGAGTGTCTAAACAAGTTCAGAGCCCAAGTGTTTGTGGTTCGTTTGAGAGGTTACCAGTGGGAGATGAGGACCAGCAAGAGCTTTCAGGGCTGGCACCTTTAGACTAGGAGCAATCGCTGGACATTCGCAATTTCGGTATGGAGGTCTGGCCAGATTGATCAGGAGAGCGAGTGTATGTTGGAACCTTTAGTAGTCTAAACAAGTTCAGAGCCCAAGTGTTTCTGGTTCGTTTGAGAGGTTACCAGTGGGAGATGAGGACCAGCAAGAGCTTTCAGGGCTGGCACCTTTAGACTAGGAGCAATCGCTGGACCTTCGCAATTTCAGTGTTGAGCTCTGAGGTGAATTAGCGAGGGGAAGCGATGATACGTCTGGCCCTTTGAGTGTGTAAAGAAGTTCAGAGCCCAAGTGTTTGTGGCTCGTTTGAGAGGTTACCAGTGGGAGATGAGGACCAGCAAGAGCTTTCAGGGCTGGCACCTTTAGACTAGGATCAATCGCTGGACGTTCGCAATTTCAGTGTTGAGCTCTGACGTGAATTAGCGAGGGAAGCGATGATATGTCTGGACCTTTGAGTGTCTAAAGAAGTTCAGAGCCCAAGTGTTTGTGGTTCGTTTGAGAGGTTACCAGTGGGAGATGAGGACCAGCAAGAGCTTTCAGGGCTGGCACCTTTAGACTAGGAGCAATCGCTGGACTTTTGCAATTTCAGGGTTGCGCTCTGACGTGAATTAGCGAGGGGAAGCGATGATACGTCTGGCCCTTTGAGTGTCTAAACAAGTTCAGAGCCCAAGTGTTTGTGGTTCGTTTGAGAGGTTCCCAGTGGGAGATGAGGACCAGCAAGAGCTTTCAGGGCTGGCACCTTTAGACTAGGAGCAATCGCTGGATGTTCGCAATTTCAGTGTTGCGCTCTGACGTGAATTAGCGAGGGGAAGTGATGATACGTCTGGACCTTTGAGTGTCTAAAGAAGTTCAGAGCCCAAGTGTTTGTGGTTCGTTTGAGAGGTTACCAGTGGGAGATGAGGACCAGCAAGAGCTTTCAGGGCTGGCACCTTTAGACTAGGAGCAATCGCTGGACGTTTGCAATTTCAGTATTGAGCTCTGACGTGAATTAGCGAGGGGAAGCGATGATACGTCTGGCCCTTTGAGTGTCTAAAGAAGTTCAGAGCCCAAGTGTTTGTGGTTCGTTTGAGAGGTTACCAGTGGGAGATGAGGACCAGCAAGAGCTTTCAGGGCTGGCACCTTCAGTCTAGAAGCAATCCGTGGACGTTCGCAATTTCAGTATTGAGCTCTGACGTGAATTAGCGAGGGGAAGCGATGATACGTCTGGACCTTTGAGTGTCTAAAGAAGTTCAGAGCCCAAGTGTTTGTGGCTCGTTTGAGAGGTTACCAGTGGGAGATGAGGAGCAGCAAGAGCTTTCAGGGCTGGCACCTTCAGACTAGGAGCAATCGCTGGACGTTCGCAATTTCAGGGTTGCGCTCTGACGTGAATTAGCGAGGGGAAGCGATGATACTTCTGGACCTTTGAGCATCTAAAGAAGTTCAGAGCCCAAGTGTTTGTGGTTCTTTTGAGAGGTTATCAGTGGGAGATGAGGACCAGCAAGAGCTTTCAGGGCTGGCACCTTTAGACTAGGAGCAATCGCTGGACGTTCGCAATGTTGGTGTGGGAGCTCTTGCCAGATTGAGCAGGAGAACGAGTGTATGTTGGAACCTTTAGTAGTCTAAACAAGTTCAGAGCCCAAGTGTTTGTGGTTCGTTTGAGAGGTTACCAGTGGGAGATGAGGACCAGCAAGAGCTTTCAGGGCTGGCACCTTTAGACTAGGAGCAATCACTGGACGTTCGCAATTTCACGGTTTCGCTCTGACTTGAATTAGCTAGGGGAAGCGATGATACGTCTGGCCCTTTGAGTGTCTAAACAAGTTCAGAGCCCAAGTGTTTGTGGTTCGTTTGAGAGGTTACCAGTGGGAGATGAGGACCAGCAAGAGCTTTCAGGGCTGGCACCTTCAGTCTAGAAGCAATCCGTGGACGTTCGCAATTTCAGTATTGAGCTCTGACGTGAATTAGCGAGGGGAAGCGATGATACGTCTGGACCTTTGAGTGTCTAAAGAAGTTCAGAGCCCAAGTGTTTGTGGCTCGTTTGAGAGGTTACCAGTGGGAGATGAGGAGCAGCAAGAGCTTTCAGGGCTGGCACCTTCAGACTAGGAGCAATCGCTGGACGTTCGCAATTTCAGGGTTGCGCTCTGACGTGAATTAGCGAGGGGAAGCGATGATACTTCTGGACCTTTGAGCATCTAAAGAAGTTCAGAGCCCAAGTGTTTGTGGTTCTTTTGAGAGGTTATCAGTGGGAGATGAGGACCAGCAAGAGCTTTCAGGGCTGGCACCTTTAGACTAGGAGCAATCGCTGGACGTTCGCAATGTTGGTGTGGAGCTCTTGCCAGATTGAGCAGGAGAACGAGTGTATGTTGGAACCTTTAGTAGTCTAAACAAGTTCAGAGCCCAAGTGTTTGTGGTTCGTTTGAGAGGTTACCAGTGGGAGATGAGGACCAGCAAGAGCTTTCAGGGCTGGCACCTTTAGACTAGGAGCAATCGCTGGACGTTCGCAATTTCAGATTTGAGCTCTGAGGTGAATTAGCGAGGGGAAGCGATGATACGTCTGGACCTTTGAGTGTCTAAACAAGTTCAGAGCCCAAGTGTTTGTGGTTCGTTTGAGAGGTTACCAGTGGGAGATGAGGACCAGCAAGAGCTTTCAGGGCTGGCACCTTTAGACTAGGAGCAATCGCTGGACGTTCGCAATTTCAGTGTGGAGCTCTGACGTGAATTAGCGAGGGGAAGCGATGATACGTCTGGCCCTTTGAGTGTCTAAACAAGTTCAGAGCCCAAGTGTTTGTGGTTCGTTTGAGAGGTTACCAGTGGGAGATGAGGACCAGCAAGAGCTTTCAGGGCTGGCACCTTTAGACTAGGAGCAATCGCTGGACGTTCGCAATTTCGTTATGGAGGTCTGGCGAGATTGATCAGGAGAGCAAGTGTATGTTGGAAACTTTAGTAGTCTAAAACAAGTTCACAGCCAAAGTGTTTGTGGTTCTTTTGAAAGGTTAGCAGCGGGAGATGAGGACCAGCAAGAGCTTTCAGGGCTGGCACCTTTAGACTAGGAGCAATCGCTGGACGTTCGCAATTTCAGTGTGGAGCTCTGACGTGAATTAGCGAGGGGAAGCGATGATACGTCTGGCCCTTTGAGTGTCTAAACAAGTTCAGAGCCCAAGTGTTTGTGGTTCGTTTGAGAGGTTACCAGTGGGAGATGAGGACCAGCAAGAGCTTTCAGGGCTGGCACCTTTAGACTAGGAGCAATCGCTGGACGTTCGCAATTTCGTTATGGAGGTCTGGCGAGATTGATCAGGAGAGCAAGTGTATGTTGGAAACTTTAGTAGTCTAAACAAGTTCACAGCCAAAGTGTTTGTGGTTCTTTTGAAAGGTTAGCAGCGGGAGATGAGGACCAGCAAGAGCTTTCAGGGCTGGCACGTTTAGACCAGGAGCAATCGCTGGACGTTCGCAATTTCAGATTTGAGCTCTGATGTGAATTAGGAGGGGAAGCGATGATACCTCTGAACCTTCGAGTGTATAAACAAGTTCAGAGCCCAAGTGTTTGTGGTTCGTTTGAGAGGTTACCAGTGGGAGATGAGGACCAGCAAGAGCTTTCAGGGCTGGCACCTTTAGACTAGGAGCAATCGCTGGACGTTCGCAATTCCGCTTTTGAGATATGGCCAGATTGAGCAGGAGAACGAGTGTATGTTGGAACTCTTAGTAGTCTAAACAAGTTCAGAGCCCAAGTGTTTGTGGTTCGTTTGAGAGGTTACCAGTGGGAGATGAGGACCAGCAAGAGCTTTCAGGGCTGGCACCTTTAGACTAGGAGAAATCGCTGGATGTTCGCAATTTCAGTGTTGCGCTCTGACGTGAATTAGTGAGGGCAAGCGATGATAAGTCTGGACCTTTGAGTGTCTAAGGAAGTTCAGAGCCCAAGTGTTTGTGGTTCATTTGAGAGGTTACCAGTGGGAGATGAGGATCAGCAAGAGCTTTCAGGGCTGGCACCTTTAGACTAGGAGCAATCGCTGGACGTTCGCAATTTCAGGGTTGAGCTCTGACGTGAATTAGCGCGGGGAAGCGATGATACGTCTGGCCCTTTGAGTGTCTAAACAAGTTCAGAGCCCAAGTGTTTGTGGTTCGTTTGAGAGGTTACCAGTGGGAGATGAGGACCAGCAAGAGCTTTCAGGGCTGGCACCTTTAGACTAGGAGCAATTGCTGGACATTCGCAATTTCGGTATGGAGGTCTGGCCAGATTGATCAGGAGAGCGAGTGTATGTTGGAACCTTTAGTAGTCTAAACAAGTTCAGAGCCCAAGTGTTTCTGGTTCGTTTGAGAGGTTACCAGTGGGAGATGAGGACCAGCAAGAGCTTTCAGGGCTGGCACCTTTAGACTAGGAGCAATCGCTGGACCTTCGCAATTTCAGTGTTGAGCTCTGAGGTGAATTAGCGAGGGGAAGCGATGATACGTCTGGCCCTTTGAGTGTCTAAAGAAGTTCAGAGCCCAAGTGTTTGTGGCTCGTTTGAGAGGTTACCAGTGGGAGATGAGGAGCAGCAAGAGCTTTCAGGGCTGGCACCTTTAGACTAGGAGCAATCGCTGGACGTTCGCAATTTCAGTGTTGAGCTCTGACGTGAATTAGCGAGGGGAAGCGATGATATGTCTGGACCTTTGAGTGTCTAAAGAAGTTCAGAGCCCAAGTGTTTGTGGCTCGTTTGAGAGGTTACCAGTGGGAGATGAAGACCAGCAAGAGCTTTCAGGGCTGGCACCTTTAGACTAGGAGCAATCACTGGACGTTCACAATTTCAGGGTTGCGCTCTGACGTGAATTAGCGAGGGGAAGCGATGATACGTCTGGACCTTTGAGTGTCTAAACAAGTTCAGAGCCCAAGTGTTTGTGGTTCGTTTCAGAGGTTACCAGTGGGAGATGAGGACCAGCAAGAGCTTTCAGGGCTGGCACCTTTAGACTAGGAGCAATCGCTGGACGTTCGCAATTTCGTTATGGAGGTCTGGCGAGATTGATCAGGAGAGCAAGTGTATGTTGGAACCTTTAGTAGTCTAAACAAGTTCACAGCCAAAGTGTTTGTGGTTCTTTTGAAAGGTTAGCAGCGGAGATGAGGACCAGCAAGAGCTTTCAGGGCTGGCACGTTTAGACCAGGAGCAATCGCTGGACGTTCGCAATTTCAGATTTGAGCTCTGATGTGAATTAGGAGGGGAAGCGATGATACCTCTGAACCTTCGAGTGTCTAAACAAGTTCAGAGCCCAAGTGTTTGTGGTTCGTTTGAGAGGTTAGCAGTGGGAGATGAGGACCAGCAAGAGCTTTCAGGGCTGGCACCTTTAGACTAGGAGCAATCGCTGGACGTTCGCAATTCCGCTTTTGAGATATGGCCAGATTGAGCAGGAGAACGAGTGTATGTTGGAACTCTTAGTAGTCTAAACAAGTTCAGAGCCCAAGTGTTTGTGGTTCGTTTGAGAGGTTACCAGTGGGAGATGAGGACCAGCAAGAGCTTTCAGGGCTGGCACCTTTAGACTAGGAGAAATCGCTGGATGTTCGCAATTTCAGTGTTGCGCTCTGACGTGAATTAGTGAGGGCAAGCGATGATAAGTCTGGACCTTTGAGTGTCTAAGGAAGTTCAGAGCCCAAGTGTTTGTGGTTCATTTGAGAGGTTACCAGTGGGAGATGAGGATCAGCAAGAGCTTTCAGGGCTGGCACCTTTAGACTAGGAGCAATCGCTGGACGTTCGCAATTTCAGGGTTGAGCTCTGACGTGAATTAGCGCGGGGAAGCGATGATACGTCTGGCCCTTTGAGTGTCTAAACAAGTTCAGAGCCCAAGTGTTTGTGGTTCGTTTGAGAGGTTACCAGTGGGAGATGAGGACCAGCAAGAGCTTTCAGGGCTGGCACCTTTAGACTAGGAGCAATCGCTGGACATTCGCAATTTCGGTATGGAGGTCTGGCCAGATTGATCAGGAGAGCGAGTGTATGTTGGAACCTTTAGTAGTCTAAAGAAGTTCAGAGCCCAAGTGTTTGTGGTTCGTTTGAGAGGTTACCAGTGGGAGATGAGGACCAGCAAGAGCTTTCAGGGCTGGCACCTTTAGACTAGGAGCAATCGCTGGACCTTCGCAATTTCAGTGTTGAGCTCTGAGGTGAATTAGCGAGGGGAAGCGATGATACGTCTGGCCCTTTGAGTGTCTAAAGAAGTTCAGAGCCCAAGTGTTTGTGGCTCGTTTGAGAGGTTACCAGTAGGAGATGAGGACCAGCAAGAGCTTTCAGGGCTGGCACCTTTAGACTAGGAGCAATCGCTGGACGTTCGCAATTTCAGTGTTGAGCTCTGACGTGAATTAGCGAGGGGAAGCGATGATATGTCTGGACCTTTGAGTGTCTAAAGAAGTTCAGAGCCCAAGTGTTTGTGGCTCGTTGAGAGGTTACCAGTGGGAGATGAAGACCAGCAAGAGCTTTCAGGGCTGGCACCTTTAGACTAGGAGCAATCACTGGACGTTCGCAATTTCAGGGTTGCGCTCTGACGTGAATTAGCGAGGGGAAGCGATGATACGTCTGGACCTTTGAGTGTCTAAACAAGTTCAGAGCCCAAGTGTTTGTGGTTCGTTTCAGAGGTTACCAGTGGGAGATGAGGACCAGCAAGAGCTTTCAGGGCTGGCACCTTTAGACTAGGAGCAATCGCTGGACGTTTGCAATTTCAGTGTTGCGCTCTGACGTGAATTATCGAGGGGAAGCGATGATACGTCTGGACCTTTGAGTGTCTAAAGAAGTTCAGAGCCCAAGTGTTTGTGGTTCGTTTGAGAGGTTACCAGTGGGAGATGAGGAGCAGCAAGAGCTTTCAGGGCTGGCACCTTTAGACTAGGAGCAATCGCTGGACGTTTGCAATTTCAGTATTGAGCTCTGACGTGAATTAGCGAGGGGAAGCGATGATACGTCTGGCCCTTTGAGTGTCTAAAGAAGTTCAGAGCCCAAGTGTTTGTGGTTCGTTTGAGAGGTTACCAGTGGGAGATGAGGACCAGCAAGAGCTTTCAGGGCTGGCACCTTCAGTCTAGAAGCAATCAGTGGACGTTCGCAATTTCAGTATTGAGCTCTGACGTGAATTAGCGAGGGGAAGCGATGATACGTCTGGACCTTTGAGTGTCTAAAGAAGTTCAGAGCCCAAGTGTTTGTGGCTCGTTTGAGAGGTTACCAGTGGGAGATGAGGAGCAGCAAGAGCTTTCAGGGCTGGCACCTTTAGACTAGGAGCAATCGGTGGACGTTCTCAATTTCACTGTTGCGCTCTGACGTGAATTAGCGAGGGGAAGCGATGATACGTCTGTACCTTTGAGTATCTAAAGACGATCAGAGCCCAAGTGTTTGTGGTTCGTTTGAGAGGTTACCAGTGGGAGATGAGGAGCAGCAAGAGCTTTCAGGGCTGGCACCTTTAGATTAGGAGCAATCGCTGAATGTTCGCAATTTCAGTGTTGAGCTCTGACGTGAATTAGCGAGGGGAAGCGATGATACGTCTGGACCTTTGAGTGTCTAAAGAAGTTCACAGCCAAAGTGTTTGTGGTTCTTTTGAAAGGTTAGCAGCGGGAGATGAGGACCAGCAAGAGCTTTCAGGGCTGGCACGTTTAGACCAGGAACAATCGCTGGACGTTCGCAATTTCAGATTTGAGCTCTGATGTGAATTAGAAGGGGAAGCGATGATACCTCTGAACCTTTGAGCGTCTAAAGAAGTTCAGAGCCCAAGTGTTTGTGGTTCGTTTGAGAGGTTACCAGTGGGAGATGAGGACCAGCAAGAGATTTCAGGGCTGGCACCTTTAGAGTAGGAGCAATCGCTGGACGTTCGCAATTCCGCTTTTGAGATATGGCCAGATTGAGCAGGAGAACGAGTGTATGTTGGAACTCTTAGTAGTCTAAACAAGTTCAGAGCCCAAGTGTTTGTGGTTCGTTTGAGAGGTTTCCAGTGGGAGATGAGGAGCAGCAAGAGCTTTCAGGGCTGGCACCTATAGATTAGGAGAAATCGCTGGATGTTCGCAATTTCAGTGTTGCGCTCTGACGTGAATTAGTGAGGGCAAGCGATGATAAGTCTGGACCTTTGAGTGTCTAAGGAAGTTCAGAGCCCAAGTGTTTGTGGTTCTTTTGAGAGGTTACCAGTGGGAGATGAGGATCAGCAAGAGCTTTCAGGGCTGGCACCTTTAGACTAGGAGCAATCGCTGGACATTCGCAATTACACTTTTGAGATCTAGCCAGTTTGAACAGGAGATAGAGTGTATGTTGGAAGTTCTAGTAGTCTAAACAAGTTCAGAGCCCAAGTGTTTCTGGTTCGTTTGAGAGGTTATCAGTGGGAGATGAGGACCAGCAAGAGCTTTCAGGGCTGGCACCTTTAGACTATGTGCAATCGGTGGACGTTCGCAACATAGGTGTTGAGCTCTGACGTGAATTAGCGAGGGGAAGTGCTAATACGTCTGGACCTTTGAGTGTCTAAAGAAGTTCAGAGCCCAAGCGTTTGTGGTTCGTTTGAGAGGTTAGCAGTGGGAGATGAGGACCAGCAACAGCTTTCGAGGGCTGGCACCTTTAGACTAGGAGCAATTGCTGGACGTTCGCAATTTCATATTTGAACTCTGACGTGAATTAGCGAGGGGAAGCGATGACACGTCTGGACCTTTGGGTGTCTAAAGAAGTTCAGAGCCCAAGTGTTTGTGGTTCGTTTGAGAGGTTACCAGTGGGAGATGAGGACCAGCAAGAGCTTTCAGGGCCGGCACCTTTAAACTAGGAGCAATTGCTGGACGTTCGCATTCCGTTTTTGAGATATGGCCAGATTGAGCAGGAGAGCGAGTGTATGTTGGAACCTTTAATAGTCTAAACAAGTTCAGAGCCCAAGTGTTTGTGGTTCGTTTGAGAGGTTACCAGTGGGAGATGAGGACCAGCAAGAGCTTTCAGGGCTGGCACCTTTAGACTAGGATCAATCGCTGGACGTTCGCAATTTCAGTGTTGAGCTCTGACGTGAATTAGCGCGGGGAAGCGATGATATGTCTGGACCTTTGAGTGTCTAAAGAAGTTCAGAGCCCAAGTGTTTGTGGCTCGTTTGAGAGGTTACCAGTGGGAGATGAAGACCAGCAAGAGCTTTCAGGGCTGTCACCTTTAAACTAGGAGCAATCGCTGGACGTTCACAATTTCAGGGTTGCGCTCTGACGTGAATTAGCGAGGGGAAGCGATGATACGTCTGGACCTTTGAGTGTCTAAACAAGTTCAGAGCCCAAGTGTTTGTGGTTCGTTTGAGAGGTTACCAGTGGGAGATGAGGACCAGCAAGAGCTTTCAGGGCTGGCACCTTTAGACTAGGAGCAATCGCTGGACGTTCGCAATTTCAGTGTTGCGCTCTGACGTGAATTAGCGAGGGGAAGCGATGATACGTCTGGCCCTTTGAGTGTCTAAAGAAGTTCAGAGCCCAAGTGTTTGTGGTTCGTTTGAGAGGTTACCAGTGGGAGATGAGGACCAGCAAGAGCTTTCAGGGCTGGCACCTTTAGACTAGGAGCAATCGCTGGACGTTCGCAATTTCAGTATTGAGCTCTGACGTGAATTAGCGAGGGGAAGCGATGATACGTCTGGCCCTTTGAGTGTCTAAAGAAGTTCAGAGCCCAAGTGTTTGTGGTTCGTTTGAGAGGTTACCAGTGGGAGATGAGGACCAGCAAGAGCTTTCAGGGCTGGCACCTTCAGTCTAGAAGCAATCAGTGGACGTTCGCAATTTCAGTATTGAGCTCTGACGTGAATTAGCGAGGGGAAGCGATA
>NW_026776408.1:0-106148 GCF_030936135.1 Gavia stellata
AGTGTCTAAACAAGTTCAGAGCCCCAGTGTTTGTGTTTCGTTTGAGAGGTTACCAGTGGGAGATGAGGACCAGCAAGACCTTTCAGGACTCGCACCTTTAGTGTAGGAGCAATCGCTGGACGTTCGCAATTTCGGTGTTGAGCTCAGACGTGAATTAGCGAGAGGAAGCGATGATACGTCTGGAGCTTTGAGTGTCTAAACAAGTTCAGAGCCCAAGTGTTTGTGGTTCGTTTTAGAGGTGACCAGTGGGAGATGAGGACCAGCAAGAGCTTTCAGGGCTGGCACTTTTAGTGTAGGAGCAATTGCTGGACGTTCGCAATTTCGGTGTTGAGCTCAGACGTGAATTAGTGAGAGGAAGCGATGATACGTCTGGAGCTTTGAGTGTCTAAACAAGTTGCGAGCCCAAGTGTTTGTGGTTCGTTTTAGAGGTTACCAGTGGGAGATGAGGACCAGCAAGAGCTTTCAGGGCTGGCACCTTTAGTGTAGGAGCAATCGCTGGACGTTCGCCATATCTGTGTTGAGCTCTGACGTGAATTAGCGAGAGGAAGCGATGATACGTCTGGAGCTTTGAGTGCCTAAACAAGTTGAGAGCCCAAGTGTTTGTGGTTCGTTTTGGAGGTTACCAGTGGGAGATGAGGACCAGCAACAGCTTTCAGGGCTGGCACCTTTAGTGTAGGAGCAATCGCTGGACGTTCGCAATTTTGGTGTTGAGCTCTGACGTGAATTAGCGAGAGGAAGCGATGATACGTCTGGAGCTTTGAGTGTCTAAACAAGTTCAGAGCCCAAGTGTTTGTGGTTCGTTTGAGAGGTGACCAGTGGGAGATGAGGACCAGCAACAGCTTTCAGGGCTGTCACCTTTAGTGTAGGAGCAATCGCTGGACGTTCGCAATTTCGGTGTTGAGCTCTGACGTGAATTAGCGAGAGGAAGCGATGATACGTCTGGAGCTTTGAGTGTCTAAACAAGTTGCGAGCCCAAGTGTTTGTGTTTCGTTTGAGAGGTTACCAGTGGGAGATGAGGACCAGCAACAGCTTTCATGGCTGGCACCTTTAGTGTAGGAGCAATCGCTGGACGTTCGCCATATCGGTGTTGAGCTCTGACGTGAATTAGCGAGAGGAAGCGATGATACGTCTGGAGCTTTGAGTGTCTAAACAAGTTCAGAGCCCAAGTATTTGTGGTTCGTTTTAGAGGTGACCAGTGGGAGATGAGGACCAGCAAGAGCTTTCAGGGCTGGCACCTTTAGTGTAGGAGCAATCGCTGGACGTTCGCAATTTCGGTGTTGAGCTCTGACGTGAATTAGCGAGAGGAAGCGATGATACGTCTGGAGCTTTGAGTGTCTAAACAAGTTCAGAGCCCCAGTGTTTGTGTTTCGTTTGAGAGGTTACCAGTGGGAGATGAGGACCAGCAACAACTTTCAGGGCTGGCACCTTTAGTGTAGGAGCAATCGCTGGACGTTCGCAATTTCGGTGTTGAGCTCTGACGTGAATTAGCGAGAGGAAGCGATGATACGTCTGGAGCTTTGAGTGTCTAAACAAGTTCAGAGCCCAAGTGTTTGTGGTTCGTTTTGGAGGTTACCAGTGGGAGATGAGGACCAGCAACAGCTTTAAGGTCTGGCTCCTTTAGTGTAGGAGCAATCGCTGGACGTTCGCCATTTCGGTGTTGAGCTCTGACGTGAATTAGCGAGAGGAAGCGATGATACGTCTGGAGCTTTGAGTGTCTAAACAATTTCAGAGCCCAAGTGTTTGTGGTTCGTTTTGGAGGTTACCAGTGGGAGATGAGGACCAGCAACAGCTTTCAGGGCTGGCACCTTTAGTGTAGGAGCAATCGCTGGACGTTCGCAATTTCGGTGTTGAGCTCTCACGTGAATTAGCGAGAGGAAGCGATGATACTTCTGGAGCTTTGAGTGTCTAAACAAGTTGCGAGCCCAAGTATTTGTGGTTCGTTTGAGAGGTTACCAGTGGGAGATGAGGACCAGCAACAGCTTTCAGGGCTGGCACCTTTAGTGTAGGAGCAATCGCTGGACGTTCGCAATTTCGGTGTTGAGCTCTGACGTGAATTAGCGAGAGGAAGCGATGATACGTCTGGAGCTTTGAGTGTCTAAACAAGTTCAGAGCCCCAGTGTTTGTGTTTCGTTTGAGAGGTTACCAGTGGGAGATGAGGACCAGCAACAGCTTTCAGGGCTGGCACCTTTAGTGTAGAGCAATCGCTGGACGTTCGCAATTTCGGTGTTGAGCTCAGACGTGAATTAGTGAGAGGAAGCGATGATACGTCTGGAGCTTTGAGTGTCTAAACAAGTTCAGAGCCCAAGTGTTTGTGGTTCGTTTTAGAGGTTACCAGTGGGAGATGAGGACCAGCAAGAGCTTTCAGGGCTGGCTCCTGTAGTGTAGGAGCAATCGCTGGGCGTTCGCAATTTCGGTGTTGAGCTCAGACGTGAATTAGTGAGAGGAAGCGATGATAGGTCTGGAGCTTTGAGTGTCTAAACAAGTTCAGAGCCCAAGTGTTTGTGGTTCGTTTTAGAGGTTACCAGTGGGAGATGAGGACCAGCAAGAGCTTTCAGGGCTGGCTCCTGTAGTGTAGGAGCAATCGCTGGGCGTTCGCAATTTCGGTGTTGAGCTCTGACGTGAATTAGCGAGAGGAAGCGATGATACGTCTGGAGCTTTGAGTGTCTAAACAAGTTCAGAGCCCAAGCGTTTGTGGTTCGTTTTGGAGGTTAGCAGTGGGAGATGAGGACCAGCAACAGCTTTCATGTCTGGCACCTTTAGTGTAGGAGCAATCGCTGGACGTTCGCAATTTCGGTGTTGAGCTCTGACGTGAATTAGCGAGAGGAAGCGATGATACGTCTGGAGCTTTGAGTGTCTAAACAAGTTCAGAGCCCAAGTGTTTGTGGTTCGTTTTAGATGTGACCAGTGGGAGATGAGGACCAGCAACAGCTTTCAGGGCTGGCACCTTTAGTGTAGGAGCAATCGCTGGACGTTCGCCATATCGGTGTTGAGCTCTGACGTGAATTAGCGAGAGGAAGCGATGATACGTCTGGAGCTTTGAGTGTCTAAACAAGTTCAGAGCCCAAGTATTTGTGGTTCGTTTGAGATGTTACCAGTGGGAGATGAGGACCAGCAACAGCTTTCAGGGCTGGCACCTTTAGTGTAGGAGCAATCGCTGGACGTTCGCAATTTCGGTGTTGAGCTCTGACGTGAATTAGCGAGAGGAAGCGATGATACTTCTGGACCTTTGAGTGTCTAAACAAGTTCAGAGCCCCAGTGTTTGTGTTTCGTTTGAGAGGTTACCAGTGGGAGATGAGGACCAGCAACAGCTTTCAGGGCTGGCACCTTTAGTGTAGGAGCAATCGCTGGACGTTCGCAATTTCGGTGTTGCGCTCTGACGTGAATTAGCGAGAGGAAGCGATGATACGTCTGACCTTTGAGTGTCTAAACAAGTTCAGAGCCCAAGTGTTTGTGGTTCGTTTTGGAGGTTACCAGTGGGAGATGAGGACCAGCAAGACCTTTCAGGGCTGGCACCTTTAGTGTAGGAGCAATCGCTGGACGTTCGCAATTTCGGTGTTGAGCTCTGACGTGAATTAGCGAGAGGAAGCGATGATACGTCTGGAGCTTTGAGTGTCTAAACAAGTTCAGAGCCCAAGTATTTGTGGTTCGTTTGAGATGTTACCAGTGGGAGATGAGGACCAGCAACAGCTTTCAGGGCTGGCACCTTTAGTGTAGGAGCAATCGCTGGACGTTCGCAATTTCGGTGTTGAGCTCTGACGTGAATTAGCGAGAGGAAGTGATGATACTTCTGGAGCTTTGAGTGTCTAAACAAGTTGAGAGCCCAAGAGTTTGTGGTTCGTTTGAGAGGTGACCAGTGGGAGATGAGGACCAGCAACAGCTTTCAGGGCTGGCTCCTGTAGTGTAGGAGCAATCGCTGGGCGTTCGCAATTTCGGTGTTGAGCTCAGACGTGAATTAGCGAGAGGAAGCGATGATACGTCTGGAGCTTTGAGTGTCTAAACAAGTTCAGAGCCCCAGTGTTTGTGGTTCGTTTTGGAGGTTACCAGTGGGAGATGAGGACCAGCAAGAGCTTTCAGGGCTGGCTCCTGTAGTGTAGGAGCAATCGCTGGGCGTTCGCAATTTCGGTGTTGAGCTCTGACGTGAATTAGCGAGAGGAAGCGATGATACGTCTGGACCTTTGAGTGTCTAAACAAGTTCAGAGCCCAAGCGTTTGTGGTTCGTTTTGGAGGTTAGCAGTGGGAGATGAGGACCAGCAAGAGCTTTCAGGGCTGGCACCTTTAGTGTAGGAGCAATCGCTGGACGTTCGCAATTTCGGTGTTGAGCTCTGACGTGAATTAGCGAGAGGAAGCGATGATACGTCTGGAGCTTTGAGTGTCTAAACAAGTTCAGAGCCCAAGTGTTTGTGGTTCGTTTGAGAGGTGAGCAGTGGGAGATGAGGACCAGCAACAGCTTTCAGGGCTGGCACCTTTAGTGTAGGAGCAATCGCTGGACGTTCGCAATTTCGGTGTTGCGCTCTGACGTGAATTAGCGAGAGGAAGCGATGATACGTCTGACCTTTGAGTGTCTACAAACGTTCAGAGCCCAAGTGTTTGTGGTTCATTTTGGAGGTTACCAGTGGGAGATGAGGACCAGCAAGACCTTTCAGGGCTGGCACCTTTAGTGTAGGAGCAATCGCTGGATGTTCGCAATTTCGGTGTTGAGCTCTGACGTGAATTAGCGAGAGGAAGCGATGATACGTCTGGAGCTTTGAGTGTCTAAACAAGTTCAGAGCCCAAGTGTTTGTGGTTCGTTTTAGATGTGACCAGTGGGAGATGAGGACCAGCAACAGCTTTCATGTCTGGCACCTTTAGTGTAGGAGCATTCCTGGACGTTCGCCATATCGGTGTTGAGCTCAGACGTGAATTAGCGAGAGGAAGCGATGATACGTCTGGACCTTTGAGTGTCTAAACAAGTTCAGAGCCCAAGTA
Organism: Gavia stellata; assembly: GCF_030936135.1. Lineage (NCBI taxonomy): Eukaryota > Metazoa > Chordata > Aves > Gaviiformes > Gaviidae > Gavia > Gavia stellata. The sequence continues at coordinate 4,966 of NW_026776408.1, forward strand.
TTTGTGGTTCGTTTGAGATGTTACCAGTGGGAGATGAGGACCAGCAAGAGCTTTCAGGGCTGGCACCTTTAGTGTAGGAGCAATCGCTGGACGTTCGCAATTTCGGTGTTGAGCTCTGACGTGAATTAGCGAGAGGAAGCGATGATACTTCTGGAGCTTTGAGTGTCTAAACAAGTTGAGAGCCCAAGAGTTTGTGGTTCGTTTGAGAGGTGACCAGTGGGAGATGAGGACCAGCAACAGCTTTCAGGGCTGGCTCCTGTAGTGTAGGAGCAATCGCTGGGCGTTCGCAATTTCGGTGTTGAGCTCAGACGTGAATTAGTGAGAGGAAGCGATGATACGTCTGGAGCTTTGAGTGTCTAAACAAGTTCAGAGCCCAAGTGCTTCTGGTTCGTTTTGGAGGTTAGCAGTGGGAGAGGAGGACCAGCAAGAGCTTTCAGGGCTGGCACCTTTACTGTAGGAGCAATCGCTGGACGTTCGCAATTTCGGTGTTGCGCTCTCACGTGAATTAGCGAGAGGAAGCGATGATACTTCTGGAGCTTTGAGTGTCTAAACAAGTTCAGAGCCCAAGTGTTTGTGGTTCGTTTGAGAGGTGAGCAGTGGGAGATGAGGACCAGGAAGAGCTTTCAGGGCTGGCGCCTTTAGTGTAGGAGCAATCGCTGGACGTTCGCAATTTCGGTGTTGAGCTCTGACGTGAATTAGCGAGAGGAAGCGATGATACGTCTGGAGCTTTGAGTGTCTAAACAAGTTCAGAGCCCAAGTGTTTGTGGTTCGTTTTGGAGGTTACCAGTGGGAGATGAGGACCAGCAAGAGCTTTCAGGGCTGGCACCTTTAGTGTAGGAGCAATCGCTGGACGTTCGCAATTTCGGTGTTGAGCTCTGACGTGAATTAGCGAGAGGAAGCGATGATACGTCTGGAGCTTTGAGTGTCTAAACAAGTTCAGAGCCCAAGTGTTTGTGGTTCGTTTTAGAGGTTTACAGTGGGAGATGAGGACCAGCAAGAGCTTTCATGGCTGGCACCTTTAGTGTAGGAGCAATCGCTGGACGTTCGCAATTTCGGTGTTGAGCTCTGACGTGAATTAGCGAGAGGAAGCGATGAAACGTCTGGACCTATGAGTGTCTAAACTAGTTCAGAGCCCAAGTGTTTGTGTTTCGTTTTAGAGGTTACCAGTGGGAGATGAGGATCAGCAACAGCTTTCAGGGCTGGCACCTTTAGTGTAGGAGCAATCGCTGGACGTTCGCAATTTCGGTGTTGAGCTCTGACGTGATTTAGAGAGATGAAGCGATGATACGTCTGGAGCTTTGAATGTCTACACACGTTCAGAGCCCAAGTGTTTGTGGCTCATTTTGAAGGTTACCAGTGGGAGATGAGGACCAGCAAGAGCTTTCAGGGCTGGCACCTTTAGTGTAGGAGCAATCGCTGGACGTTCGCAATTTCGGTGTTGAGCTCTGACGTGAATTAGCGAGAGGAAGCGATGATACGTCTGGAGCTTTGAGTGTCTAAACAAGTTCAGAGCCCAAGTGTTTGTGGTTCGTTTTAGATGTGACCAGTGGGAGATGAGGACCAGCAACAGCTTTCATGTCTGGCACCTTTAGTGTAGGAGCAATCGCTGGACGTTCGCAATTTCCGTGTTGCGCTCTGACGTGAATTAGCGAGAGGAAGCGATGATACGTCTGGACCTTTGAGTGTCTAAACCAGTTCAGAGCCCAAGTGTTTGTGGTTCGTTTTAGAGGTTACCAGTGGGAGATGAGGACCAGCAAGAGCTTTCAGGGCTGGCACCTTTAGTGTAGGAGCAATCGCTGGACGTTCGCAATTTCGGTGTTGAGCTCTGACGTGAATTAGCGAGAGGAAGCGATGATATGTCTGGAGCTTTGAGTGTCTAAACTAGTTCAGAGCCCAAGTGTTTGTGTTTCGTTTTAGAGGTTACCAGTGGGAGATGAGGATCAGCAAGAGCTTTCAGGGCTGGCACCTTTAGTGTAGGAGCAATCGCTGGACGTTCGCAATTTCGGTGTTGAGCTCTGACGTGATTTAGAGAGATGAAGCGATGATACGTCTGGACCTTTGAATGTCTACACACGTTCAGAGCCCAAGTGTTTGTGGTTCGTTTTGTAGGTTAGCAGTGGGAGATGAGGACCAGGAAGAGCTTTCAGGGCTGGCACCTTTAGTGTAGGAGCAATCGCTGGACGTTCGCAATTTCGGTGTTGAGCTCTGACGTGAATTAGTGAGAGGAAGCGATGATACGTCTGGAGCTTTGAGTGTCTAAACAAGTTCAGAGCCCAAGTGTTTGTGGTTCGTTTTAGAGGTTACCAGTGGGAGATGAGGACCAGCAAGAGCTTTCATGGCTGGCACCTTTAGTGCAGGAGCAATCGCTGGACGTTCGCAATTTCGGTGTTGAGCTCTTACGTGAATTAGCGAGAGGAAGCGATGAAACGTCTGGACCTTTGAGTGTCTAAACTAGTTCAGAGCCCAAGTGTTTGTGGTTCGTTTTAGAGGTTACCAGTGGGAGATGAGGACCAGCAAGAGCTTTCATGGCTGGCACCTTTAGTGCAGGAGCAATCGCTGGACGTTCGCAATTTCGGTGTTGAGCTCTGACGTGAATTAGCGAGAGGAAGCGATGAAACGTCTGGACCTTTGAGTGTCTAAACTAGTTCAGAGCCCAAGTGTTTGTGTTTCGTTTTAGAGGTTACCAGTGGGAGATGAGGACCAGCAACAGCTTTCAGGGCTGGCACCTTTAGTGTAGGAGCAATCGCTGGACGTTCGCAATTTCGGTGTTGAGCTCTGACGTGATTTAGAGAGATGAAGCGATGATACGTCTGGACCTTTGAATGTCTACACACGTTCAGAGCCCAAGTGTTTGTGGCTCATTTTGAAGGTTACCAGTGGGAGATGAGGACCAGCAAGAGCTTTCAGGGCTGGCACCTTTAGTGTAGGAGCAATCGCTGGACGTTCGCAATTTCGGTGTTGAGCTCTGACGTGAATTAGCGAGAGGAAGCGATGATACGTCTGGAGCTTTGAGTGTCTAAACAAGTTCAGAGCCCAAGTGTTTGTGGTTCGTTTTAGATGTGACCAGTGGGAGATGAGGACCAGCAACAGCTTTCATGTCTGGCACATTTAGTGTAGGAGCAATCGCTGGACGTTCGCCATATCGGTGTTGAGCTCTGACGTGAATTAGCGAGAGGAAGCAATGATACGTCTGGACCTTTGAGTGTCTAAACAAGTTCAGAGCCCCAGTGTTTGTGGTTCGTTTGAGAGGTTACCAGTGGGAGATGAGGACCAGCAAGACCTTTCAGGACTCGCACCTTTAATGTAGGAGCAATCGCTGGACGTTTGCAATTTCGGTGTTGAGCTCCGACGTGAATTAGCGAGAGGAAGCGATGATACGTCTGGACCTTTGAGTGTCTAACCAAGTTCAGAGCCCAAGTGTTTGTGGTTCGTTTTAGAGGTTACCAGTGGGAGATGAGGACCAGCAAGAGCTTTCAGGGCTGGCTCCTGTAGTGTAGGAGCAATCGCTGGGCGTTCGCAATTTCGGTGTTGAGCTCAGACGTGAATTAGTGAGAGGAAGCGATGATACGTCTGGAGCTTTGAGTGTCTAAACAAGTTCAGAGCCCAAGTGTTTGTGGTTCCTTTGAGAGGCTACCAGTGGGAGATGAGGAGCAGCAAGAGCTGTCAGGGCTGGCACCTTTAGTGTAGGAGCAATCGCTGGACGTTCGCAATTTCGGTGTTGAGCTCTCACGTGAATTAGCGAGAGGAAGCGATGATACTTCTGGAGTTTTGAGTGTCTAAACAAGTTCAGAGCCCAAGTGTTTGTGGTTCGTTTGAGAGGTGACCAGTGGGAGATGAGGAGCAGCAACAGCTTTCAGGGCTGGCACCTTTAGTGTAGGAGCAATCGCTGGACGTTCGCAATTTCGGTGTTGACCTCTGACGTGAATTAGCGAGAGGAAGCGATGATACGTCTGGAGCTTTGAGTGTCTAAACAAGTTCAGAGCCCAAGCGTTTGTGGTTCGTTTTGGAGGTTACCAGTGGGAGATGAGGACCAGCAAGAGCTTTCAGGGCTGGCACCTTTAGTGTAGGAGCAATCGCTGGACGTTCGCAATTTCGGTGTTGAGCTCTGACGTGAATTAGCGAGAGGAAGCGATGATACGTCTGGAGCTTTGAGTGTCTAAACAAGTTCAGAGCCCCAGTGTTTGTGTTTCGTTTTAGAGGTTACCAGTGGGAGATGAGGACCAGCAACAGCTTTCAAGGCTGGCACCTTTAGTGTAGGAGCAATCGCTGGACGTTCGCAATTTCGGTGTTGCGCTCTGACGTGAATTAGCGAGAGGAAGCGATGATACGTCTGGAGATTTGAGTGTCTAAACAAGTTCAGAGCCCAAGTGTTTGTGGTTCGTTTTGGAGGTTAGCAGTGGGAGATGAGGACCAGGAAGAGCTTTCAGGGCTGGCACCTTTAGTGTAGGAGCAATCGCTGGACGTTCGCAATTTCGGTGTTGAGCTCCGACGTGAATTAGCGAGAGGAAGCGATGATACGTCTGGAGCTTTGAGTGTCTAAACAAGTTCAGAGCCCAAGTGTTTGTGGTTCGTTTGAGAGGTTACCAGTGGGAGATGAGGACCAGCAACAGCTTTCATGGCTGGCACCTTTAGTGTAGGAGCAATCGCTGGACGTTCGCAATTTCGGTGTTGAGCTCTGACGTGAATTAGCGAGAGGAAGCGATGATACGTCTGGAGCTTTGAGTGTCTAAACAAGTTCAGAGCCCAAGTGTTTGTGGTTCGTTTTGGAGGTTAGCAGTGGGAGATGAGGACCAGCAACAGCTTTCAGGGCTGGCACCTTTAGTGTAGGAGCAATCGCTGGACGTTCGCAATTTCGGTGTTGAGCTCTGACGTGAATTAGCGAGAGGAAGCGATGAAACGTCTGGACCTTTGAGTGTCTAAACAAGTTCAGAGCCCAAGTGTTTGTGTTTCGTTTTAGAGGTTACCAGTGGGAGATGAGGATCAGCAACAGCTTTCAGGGCTGGCACCTTTAGTGTAGGAGCAATCGCTGGACGTTCGCAATTTCGGTGTTGAGCTCTGACGTGATTTAGAGAGATGAAGCGATTATACGTCTGGGCCTTTGTATGTCTACAAACGTTCAGAGCCCAAGTGTTTGTGGTTCATTTTGGAGGTTACCAGTGGGAGATGAGGACCAGCAAGAGCTTTCAGGGCTGGCACCTTTAGTGTAGGAGCAATCGCTGGACGTTCGCAATTTCGGTGTTGAGCTCTGACGTGAATTGGCGAGAGGAAGCCATGATACGTCTGGAGCTTTGAGTGTCTAAACAAGTTCAGAGCCCAAGTGTTTGTGGTTCATTTGAGAGGTGACCAGTGGGAGATGAGGACCAGCAAGAGCTTTCAGGGCTGGCACCTTTAGTGTAGGAGCAATCGCTGGACGTTCGCAATTTCGGTGTTGAGCTCTGACGTGAATTAGCGAGAGGAAGCGATGATACGTCTGACCTTTGAGTGTCTACAAACGTTCAGAGCCCAAGTGTTTGTGGTTCGTTTTAGAGGTTACCAGTGGGAGATGAGGACCAGCAAGAGCTTTCATGGCTGGCACCTTTAGTGCAGGAGCAATCGCTGGACGTTCGCAATTTCGGTGTTGAGCTCTGACGTGAATTAGCGAGAGGAAGCGATGAAACGTCTGGACCTTTGAGTGTCTAAACTAGTTCAGAGCCCAAGTGTTTGTGTTTCGTTTTAGAGGTTACCAGTGGGAGATGAGGACCAGCAACAGCTTTCAGGGCTGGCACCTTTAGTGTAGGAGCAATCGCTGGACGTTCGCAATTTCGGTGTTGAGCTCTGACGTGATTTAGAGAGATGAAGCGATGATACGTCTGGACCTTTGAATGTCTACACACGTTCAGAGCCCAAGTGTTTGTGGCTCATTTTGAAGGTTACCAGTGGGAGATGAGGACCAGCAAGAGCTTTCAGGGCTGGCACCTTTAGTGTAGGAGCAATCGCTGGACGTTCGCAATTTCGGTGTTGAGCTCTGACGTGAATTAGCGAGAGGAAGCGATGATACGTCTGGAGCTTTGAGTGTCTAAACAAGTTCAGAGCCCAAGTGTTTGTGGTTCGTTTTAGATGTGACCAGTGGGAGATGAGGACCAGCAACAGCTTTCATGTCTGGCACATTTAGTGTAGGAGCAATCGCTGGACGTTCGCCATATCGGTGTTGAGCTCTGACGTGAATTAGCGAGAGGAAGCAATGATACGTCTGGACCTTTGAGTGTCTAAACAAGTTCAGAGCCCCAGTGTTTGTGGTTCGTTTGAGAGGTTACCAGTGGGAGATGAGGACCAGCAAGACCTTTCAGGACTCGCACCTTTAATGTAGGAGCAATCGCTGGACGTTTGCAATTTCGGTGTTGAGCTCCGACGTGAATTAGCGAGAGGAAGCGATGATACGTCTGGACCTTTGAGTGTCTAACCAAGTTCAGAGCCCAAGTGTTTGTGGTTCGTTTTAGAGGTTACCAGTGGGAGATGAGGACCAGCAAGAGCTTTCAGGGCTGGCTCCTGTAGTGTAGGAGCAATCGCTGGGCGTTCGCAATTTCGGTGTTGAGCTCAGACGTGAATTAGTGAGAGGAAGCGATGATACGTCTGGAGCTTTGAGTGTCTAAACAAGTTCAGAGCCCAAGTGTTTGTGGTTCCTTTGAGAGGCTACCAGTGGGAGATGAGGAGCAGCAAGAGCTGTCAGGGCTGGCACCTTTAGTGTAGGAGCAATCGCTGGACGTTCGCAATTTCGGTGTTGACCTCTGACGTGAATTAGCGAGAGGAAGCGATGATACGTCTGGAGCTTTGAGTGTCTAAACAAGTTCAGAGCCCAAGTGTTTGTGGTTCGTTTGAGAGGTGACCAGTGGGAGATGAGGAGCAGCAACAGCTTTCAGGGCTGGCACCTTTAGTGTAGGAGCAATCGCTGGACGTTCGCAATTTCGGTGTTGAGCTCTGACGTGAATTAGCGAGAGGAAGCGATGATACGTCTGGAGCTTTGAGTGTCTAAACAAGTTCAGAGCCCCAGTGTTTGTGTTTCGTTTTAGAGGTTACCAGTGGGAGATGAGGACCAGCAACAGCTTTCAAGGCTGGCACCTTTAGTGTAGGAGCAATCGCTGGACGTTCGCAATTTCGGTGTTGCGCTCTGACGTGAATTAGCGAGAGGAAGCGATGATACGTCTGGAGATTTGAGTGTCTAAACAAGTTCAGAGCCCAAGTGTTTGTGGTTCGTTTTGGAGGTTAGCAGTGGGAGATGAGGACCAGGAAGAGCTTTCAGGGCTGGCACCTTTAGTGTAGGAGCAATCGCTGGACGTTCGCAATTTCGGTGTTGAGCTCCGACGTGAATTAGCGAGAGGAAGCGATGATACGTCTGGAGCTTTGAGTGTCTAAACAAGTTCAGAGCCCAAGTGTTTGTGGTTCGTTTGAGAGGTTACCAGTGGGAGATGAGGACCAGCAACAGCTTTCATGGCTGGCACCTTTAGTGTAGGAGCAATCGCTGGACGTTCGCAATTTCGGTGTTGAGCTCTGACGTGAATTAGCGAGAGGAAGCGATGATACGTCTGGAGCTTTGAGTGTCTAAACAAGTTCAGAGCCCAAGTGTTTGTGGTTCGTTTTGGAGGTTAGCAGTGGGAGATGAGGACCAGCAACAGCTTTCAGGGCTGGCACCTTTAGTGTAGGAGCAATCGCTGGACGTTCGCAATTTCGGTGTTGAGCTCTGACGTGAATTAGCGAGAGGAAGCGATGAAACGTCTGGACCTTTGAGTGTCTAAACAAGTTCAGAGCCCAAGTGTTTGTGTTTCGTTTTAGAGGTTACCAGTGGGAGATGAGGATCAGCAACAGCTTTCAGGGCTGGCACCTTTAGTGTAGGAGCAATCGCTGGACGTTCGCAATTTCGGTGTTGAGCTCTGACGTGATTTAGAGAGATGAAGCGATTATACGTCTGGGCCTTTGTATGTCTACAAACGTTCAGAGCCCAAGTGTTTGTGGTTCATTTTGGAGGTTACCAGTGGGAGATGAGGACCAGCAAGAGCTTTCAGGGCTGGCACCTTTAGTGTAGGAGCAATCGCTGGACGTTCGCAATTTCGGTGTTGAGCTCTGACGTGAATTGGCGAGAGGAAGCCATGATACGTCTGGAGCTTTGAGTGTCTAAACAAGTTCAGAGCCCAAGTGTTTGTGGTTCATTTGAGAGGTGACCAGTGGGAGATGAGGACCAGCAAGAGCTTTCAGGGCTGGCACCTTTAGTGTAGGAGCAATCGCTGGACGTTCGCAATTTCGGTGTTGAGCTCTGACGTGAATTAGCGAGAGGAAGCGATGATACGTCTGACCTTTGAGTGTCTACAAACGTTCAGAGCCCAAGTGTTTGTGGTTCGTTTTAAAGGTTACCAGTGGGAGATGAGGACCAGCAAGAGCTTTCAGGGCTGGCACCTTTAGTGTAGGAGCAATCGCTGGACGTTCGCAATTTCGGTGTTGAGCTCTGACGTGAATTAGCGAGAGGAAGCGATGATACTTCTGGAGCTTTGAGTGTCTAAACAAGTTGAGAGCCCAAGAGTTTGTGGTTCGTTTGAGAGGTGACCAGTGGGAGATGAGGACCAGCAACAGATTTCAGGGCTGGCTCCTGTAGTGTAGGAGCAATCGCTGGACGTTCGCAATTTCGGTGTTGAGCTCTGACGTGAATTAGCGAGAGGAAGCGATGATACGTCTGGAGCTTTGAGTGTCTAAACAAGTTCAGAGCCCAAGCGTTTGTGGTTCGTTTTGGAGGTTAGCAGTGGGAGATGAGGACCAGCAACAGCTTTCAGGGCTGGCACCTTTAGTGTAGGAGCAATCGCTGGACGTTCGCAATTTCGGTGTTGAGCTCTGACGTGAATTAGCGAGAGGAAGCGATGATACGTCTGGACCTTTGAGTGTCTAAACAAGTTCAGAGCCCAAGTGTTTGTGGTTCGTTCGAGAGGTTACCAGTGGGAGATGAGGACCAGCAACAGCTTTCAGGGCTGGCACCTTTAGTGTAGGAGCAATCGCTGGACGTTCGCAATTTCGGTGTTGCGCTCTGACGTGAATTAGCGAGAGGAAGCGATGATACGTCCGGAGCTTTGAGTGTCTAAACCAGTTCAGAGCCCAAGTGTTTGTGGTTCATTTGAGAGGTGACCAGTGGGAGATGAGGACCAGCAAGAGCTTTCAGGGCTGGCACCTTTAGTGTAGGAGCAATCGCTGGACGTTCGCAATTTCGGTGTTGAGCTCTGACGTGAATTAGCGAGAGGAAGCGATGATACGTCTGACCTTTGAGTGTCTACAAACGTTCAGAGCCCAAGTGTTTGTGGTTCGTTTTAAAGGTTACCAGTGGGAGATGAGGACCAGCAAGAGCTTTCAGGGCTGGCACCTTTAGTGTAGGAGCAATCGCTGGACGTTCGCAATTTCGGTGTTGAGCTCTGACGTGAATTAGCGAGAGGAAGCGATGATACGTCTGGAGCTTTGAGTGTCTAAACAAGTTCAGAGCCCAAGTGTTTGTGGTTCGTTTTAGAGGTTACCAGTGGGAGATGAGGACCAGCAAGAGCTTTCAGGGCTGGCACCTTTAGTGTAGGAGCAATCGCTGGACGTTCGCAATTTCGGTGTTGAGCTCTGACGTGAATTAGCGAGAGGAAGCGATGAAACCTCTGGACCTTTGAGTGTCTAAACAAGTTCAGAGCCCAAGTGTTTGTGTTTCGTTTTAGAGGTTACCAGTGGGAGATGAGGATCAGCAACAGCTTTCAGGGCTGGCACCTTTAGTGTAGGAGCAATCGCTGGACGTTCGCAATTTCGGTGTTGAGCTCTGACGTGAATTAGCGAGAGGAAGCGATGATACGTCTGACCTTTGAGTGTCTACAAACGTTCAGAGCCCAAGTGTTTGTGGTTCGTTTTAAAGGTTACCAGTGGGAGATGAGGACCAGCAAGAGCTTTCAGGGCTGGCACCTTTAGTGTAGGAGCAATCGCTGGACGTTCGCAATTTCGGTGTTGAGCTCTGACGTGAATTAGCGAGAGGAAGCGATGATACGTCTGGAGCTTTGAGTGTCTAAACAAGTTCAGAGCCCAAGTGTTTGTGGTTCGTTTTAGAGGTTACCAGTGGGAGATGAGGACCAGCAAGAGCTTTCAGGGCTGGCACCTTTAGTGTAGGAGCAATCGCTGGACGTTCGCAATTTCGGTGTTGAGCTCTGACGTGAATTAGCGAGAGGAAGCGATGAAACCTCTGGACCTTTGAGTGTCTAAACAAGTTCAGAGCCCAAGTGTTTGTGTTTCGTTTTAGAGGTTACCAGTGGGAGATGAGGATCAGCAACAGCTTTCAGGGCTGGCACCTTTAGTGTAGGAGCAATCGCTGGACGTTCGCAATTTCGGTGTTGAGCTCTGACGTGATTTAGAGAGATGAAGCGATGATACGTCTGAACCTTTGAATGTCTACAAACGTTCAGAGCCCAAGTGTTTGTGGTTCATTTTGGAGGTTACCAGTGGGAGATGAGGACCAGCAAGACCTTTCAGGGCTGGCACCTTTAGTGTAGGAGCAATCGCTGGACGTTCGCAATTTCGGTGTTGAGCTCTGACGTGAATTAGCGAGAGGAAGCGATGATACGTCTGGAGCTTTGAGTGTCTAAACAAGTTCAGAGCCCAAGTGTTTGTGGTTCGTTTTAGATGTGACCAGTGGGAGATGAGGACCAGCAACAGCTTTCATGTCTGGCACCTTTAGTGTAGGAGCAATCGCTGGACGTTCGCAATTTCGGTGTTGAGCTCTGACGTGAATTAGCGAGAGGAAGCGATGATACGTCTGGACCTTTGAGTGTCTAACCAAGTTCAGAGCCCAAGTGTTTGTGGTTCGTTTTAGATGTGACCAGTGGGAGATGAGGACCAGCAACAGCTTTCATGTCTGGCACCTTTAGTGTAGGAGCAATCGCTGGACGTTCGCCATATCGGTGTTGAGGTCTGACGTGAATTAGCGAGAGGAAGCAATGATACGCCTGGAGCTTTGAGTGTCTAAACAAGTTCAGAGCCCAAGTATTTGTGTTTCGTTTTAGAGGTTACCAGTGGGAGATGAGGAGCAGCAACAGCTTTCAGGGCTGGCACCTTTAGTGTAGGAGCAATCGCTGGACGTTCGCAATTTCGGTGTTGAGCTCTGACGTGATTTAGAGAGATGAAGCGATGATACGTCTGGACCTTTGAATGTCTACAAACGTTCAGAGCCCAAGTGTTTGTGGTTCATTTTGGAGGTTACCAGTGGGAGATGAGGACCAGCAAGAGCTTTCAGGGCTGGCACCTTTAGTGTAGGAGCAATCGCTGGACGTTCGCAATTTCGGTGTTGAGCTCTGACGTGAATTAGCGAGAGGAAGCGATGATACGTCTGGAGCTTTGAGTGTCTAAACAAGTTCCGAGCCCAAGTGTTTGTGGTTCGTTTTAGATGTGACCAGTGGGAGATGAGGACCAGCAACAGCTTTCATGTCTGGCACCTTTAGTGTAGGAGCAATCGCTGGACGTTCGCAATTTCGGTGTTGAGCTCTGACGTGAATTAGCGAGAGGAAGCGATGATACGTCTGGACCTTTGAGTGTCTAACCAAGTTCAGAGCCCAAGTGTTTGTGGTTCGTTTTAGATGTGACCAGTGGGAGATGAGGACCAGCAACAGCTTTCATGTCTGGCACCTTTAGTGTAGGAGCAATCGCTGGACGTTCGCCATATCGGTGTTGAGGTCTGACGTGAATTAGCGAGAGGAAGCAATGATACGCCTGGAGCTTTGAGTGTCTAAACAAGTTCAGAGCCCAAGTATTTGTGTTTCGTTTTAGAGGTTACCAGTGGGAGATGAGGAGCAGCAACAGCTTTCAGGTCTGGCACCTTTAGTGTAGGAGCAATCGCTGGACGTTCGCAATTTCGGTGTTGAGCTCTGACGTGAATTAGCGAGAGGAAGCGATGATACTTCTGGAGCTTTGAGTGTCTAAACAAGTTGAGAGCCCAAGAGTTTGTGGTTCGTTTGAGAGGTGACCAGTGGGAGATGAGGACCAGCAACAGATTTCAGGGCTGGCTCCTGTAGTGTAGGAGCAATCGCTGGACGTTCGCAATTTCGGTGTTGAGCTCTGACGTGAATTAGCGAGAGGAAGCGATGATACGTCTGGACCTTTGAATGTCTACAAACGTTCAGAGCCCAAGTGTTTGTGGTTCATTTTGGAGGTTACCAGTGGGAGATGAGGACCAGCAAGACCTTTCAGGGCTGGCACCTTTAGTGTAGGAGCAATCGCTGGACGTTCGCAATTTCGGTGTTGAGCTCTGACGTGATTTAGAGAGATGAAGCGATGATACGTCTGGACCTTTGAATGTCTACAAACGTTCAGAGCCCAAGTGTTTGTGGTTCATTTTGGAGGTTACCAGTGGGAGATGAGGACCAGCAAGAGCTTTCAGGGCTGGCACCTTTAGTGTAGGAGCAATCGCTGGACGTTCGCAATTTCGGTGTTGAGCTCTGACGTGAATTAGCGAGAGGAAGCGATGATACGTCTGGAGATTTGAGTGTCTAAACAAGTTCCGAGCCCAAGTGTTTGTGGTTCGTTTTAGATGTGACCAGTGGGAGATGAGGACCAGCAACAGCTTTCATGTCTGGCACCTTTAGTGTAGGAGCAATCGCTGGACGTTCGCAATTTCGGTGTTGAGCTCTGACGTGAATTAGCGAGAGGAAGCGATGATACGTCTGGACCTTTGAGTGTCTAACCAAGTTCAGAGCCCAAGTGTTTGTGGTTCGTTTTAGAGGTTACCAGTGGGAGATGAGGACCAGCAACAGCTTTCATGTCTGGCACCTTTAGTGTAGGAGCAATCGCTGGACGTTCGCCATATCGGTGTTGAGCTCAGACGTGAATTAGCGAGCGGAACCGATGATACGTCTGGAGCTTTGAGTGTCTAAACAAGTTCAGAGCCCAAGTGTTTGTGGTTTGTTTTAGAGGTGAGCAGTGGGAGATGAGGACCAGCAAGAGCTTTCAGGGCTGGCTCCTGTAGTGTAGGATCAATCGCTGGGCGTTCGCAATTTCGGTGTTGAGCTCAGACGTGAATTAGTGAGAGGAAGCGATGATACGTCTGGAGCTTTGAGTGTCTAAACAAGTTCAGAGCCCAAGTGTTTGTTGTTCTTTGAGAGTCTACCAGTGGGAGATGAGGACCAGCAAGAGCTTTCAGGTCTCGCACCTTTAGTCTAGGAGGAATCGCTGGACGTTCGCAATTTCGGTGTTGAGCTCTGACGTGAATTAGCGAGAGGAAGCGATGATACGTCTGGACCTTTGAGTGTCTAAACAAGTTGCGAGCCCAAGTGTTTGTGGTTCGTTTTAGAGGTTACCAGTGGGAGATGAGGACCAGCAACAACTTTCAGGGCTGGCACCTTTAGTGTAGGAGCAATCGCTGGACGTTCGCAATTTCGGTGTTGAGCTCTGACGTGAATTAGCGAGAGGAAGCGATGATACTTCTGGAGCTTTGAGTGTCTAAACAAGTTCAGAGCCCAAGTGTTTGTGGTTCGTTTTGGAGGTTACCAGTGGGAGATGAGGACCAGCAAGAGCTTTCAGGGCTGGCACCTTTAGTGTAGGAGCAATCGCTGGACGTTCGCAATTTCGGTGTTGAGCTCTGACGTGAATTAGCGAGAGGAAGCGATGATACGTCTGGACCTTTGAATGTCTACAAACGTTCAGAGCCCAAGTGTTTGTGGTTCATTTTGGAGGTTACCAGTGGGAGATGAGGACCAGCAAGAGCTTTCAGGGCTGGCACCTTTAGTGTAGGAGCAATCGCTGGACGTTCGCAATTTCGGTGTTGAGCTCTGACGTGAATTAGCGAGAGGAAGCCATGATACGTCTGGAGCTTTGAGTGTCTAAACAAGTTCAGAGCCCAAGTGTTTGTGGTTCGTTTTAGATGTGACCAGTGGGAGATGAGGACCAGCAACAGCTTTCATGTCTGGCACCTTTAGTGTAGGAGCAATCGCTGGACGTTCGCCATATCGGTGTTGAGGTCTGACGTGAATTAGCGAGAGGAAGCAATGATACGCCTGGACCTTTGAGTGTCTAAACAAGTTCAGAGCCCAAGTATTTGTGTTTCGTTTTAGAGGTTACCAGTGGGAGATGAGGAGCAGCAACAGCTTTCAGGGCTGGCACCTTTAGTGTAGGAGCAATCGCTGGACGTTCGCAATTTCGGTGTTGAGCTCTGACGTGAATTAGCGAGAGGAAGCGATGATACTTCTGGAGCTTTGAGTGTCTAAACAAGTTGAGAGCCCAAGAGTTTGTGGTTCGTTTGAGAGGTGACCAGTGGGAGATGAGGACCAGCAAGAGCTTTCAGGGCTGGCTCCTGTAGTGTAGGAGCAATCGCTGGACGTTCGCAATTTCGGTGTTGAGCTCTGACGTGAATTAGCGAGAGGAAGCGATGATACGTCTGGAGCTTTGAGTGTCTAAACAAGTTCAGAGCCCAAGCGTTTGTGGTTCGTTTTGGAGGTTAGCAGTGGGAGATGAGGACCAGCAACAGCTTTCAGGGCTGGCACCTTTAGTGTAGGAGCAATCGCTGGACGTTCGCAATTTCGGTGTTGAGCTCTGACGTGAATTAGCGAGAGGAAGCGATGATACGTCTGGACCTTTGAGTGTCTAAACAAGTTCAGAGCCCCAGTGTTTGTGTTTCGTTAGAGAGGTTACCAGTGGGAGATGAGGACCAGCAACAGCTTTCAGGGCTGGCACCTTTAGTGTAGGAGCAATCGCTGGACGTTCGCAATTTCGGTGTTGCGCTCTGACGTGAATTAGCGAGAGGAAGCGATGATACGTCCGGAGCTTTGAGTGTCTAAACAAGTTCAGAGCCCAAGTGTTTGTGGTTCATTTGAGAGGTGACCAGTGGGAGATGAGGACCAGCAAGAGCTTTCAGGGCTGGCACCTTTAGTGTAGGAGCAATCGCTGGACGTTCGCAATTTCGGTGTTGAGCTCTGACGTGAATTAGCGAGAGGAAGCGATGATACGTCTGACCTTTGAGTGTCTAAACAAGTTCAGAGCCCAAGTGTTTGTGGTTCGTTTTAAAGGTTACCAGTGGGAGATGAGGACCAGGAAGAGCTTTCAGGGCTGGCACCTTTAGTGTAGGAGCAATCGCTGGACGTTCGCAATTTCGGTGTTGAGCTCTGACGTGAATTAGCGAGAGGAAGCGATGATACGTCTGGAGCTTTGAGTGTCTAAACAAGTTCAGAGCCCAAGTGTTTGTGGTTCGTTTTAGAGGTTACCAGTGGGAGATGAGGACCAGCAAGAGCTTTCAGGGCTGGCACCTTTAGTGTAGGAGCAATCGCTGGACGTTCGCAATTTCGGTGTTGAGCTCTGACGTGAATTAGCGAGAGGAAGCGATGATACGTCTGGAGCTTTGAGTGTCTAAACAAGTTCAGAGCCCAAGTGTTTGTGGTTCGTTTTAGAGGTTACCAGTGGGAGATGAGGACCAGCAAGAGCTTTCAGGGCTGGCACCTTTAGTGTAGGAGCAATCGCTGGACGTTCGCAATTTCGGTGTTGAGCTCTGACGTGAATTAGCGAGAGGAAGCGATGAAACCTCTGGACCTTTGAGTGTCTAAACAAGTTCAGAGCCCAAGTGTTTGTGTTTCGTTTTAGAGGTTACCAGTGGGAGATGAGGATCAGCAACAGCTTTCAGGGCTGGCACCTTTAGTGTAGGAGCAATCGCTGGACGTTCGCAATTTCGGTGTTGAGCTCTGACGTGATTTAGAGAGATGAAGCGATGATACGTCTGGACCTTTGAATGTCTACAAACGTTCAGAGCCCAAGTGTTTGTGGTTCATTTTGGAGGTTACCAGTGGGAGATGAGGACCAGCAAGACCTTTCAGGGCTGGCACCTTTAGTGTAGGAGCAATCGCTGGACGTTCGCAATTTCGGTGTTGAGCTCTGACGTGAATTAGCGAGAGGAAGCGATGATACGTCTGGAGCTTTGAGTGTCTAAACAAGTTCCGAGCCCAAGTGTTTGTGGTTCGTTTTAGATGTGACCAGTGGGAGATGAGGACCAGCAACAGCTTTCATGTCTGGCACCTTTAGTGTAGGAGCAATCGCTGGACGTTCGCCATATCGGTGTTGAGCTCTGACGTGAATTAGCGAGAGGAAGCGATGATACGTCTGGACCTTTGAGTGTCTAAACAAGTTGAGAGCCCAAGTATTTGTGGTTCGTTTGAGAGGTGACCAGTGGGAGATGAGGACCAGCAACAGCTTTCAGGGCTGGCTCCTGTAGTGTAGGAGCAATCGCTGGGCGTTCGCAATTTCGGTGTTGAGCTCTGACGTGAATTAGCGAGAGGAAGCGATGATACGTCTGGAGCTTTGAGTCTCTAAACAAGTTCAGAGCCCAAGTGTTTGTGGTTCGTTTTGGAGGTTACCAGTGGGAGATGAGGACCAGCAAGAGCATTCAGGGCTGGTACCTTTATTGTAGGAGCAATCGCTGGACGTTCACAATTTCGGTGTTGCGCTCTGACATGAATTAGAGAGAGGAAGCGATGATACGTCTGGACCTTTGAGTGTCTAAACAAGTTCAGAGCCCAAGTGCTTCTGGTTCTTTTTGGAGTTTAGCAGTGGGAGATGAGGACCAGCAAGAGCTTTCAGGGCTGGCACCTTTAGTGTAGGAGCAATCGCTGGACGTTCGCAATTTCGGTGTTGAGCTCTGACGTGAATTGACGAGAGGAAGCGTTGATACGTCTGGAGCTTTGAGTGTCTAAACAAGTTCAGAGCCCAAGTGTTTGTGGTTCGTTCTGGAGGTTACCAGTGGGAGAGGAGGACCAGCAAGAGGTTTCAGGGCTGGCACCTTTAGTGTAGGAGCAATCGCTGGACGTTCGCAATTTCGGTGTTGAGCTCTGATGTGAATTAGTGAGAGGAAGTGATGATACGTCTGGAGCTTTGAGTGTCTAAACAAGGTCAGAGCCCAAGTGTTTGTGGTTCGTTTTAGAGGTTACCAGTGGGAGATGAGGACCAGCAACAGCTTTCAGGGCTGGCTCCTGTAGTGTAGGAGCAATCGCTGGACGTTCGCAATTTCGGTGTTGAGCTCTGACGTGAATTAGCGAGAGGAAGCGATGATACGTCTGGAGCTTTGAGTGTCTAAACAAGTTCCGAGCCCAAGTGTTTGTGGTTCGTTTTAGAGGTTACCAGTGGGAGACGAGGACCAGCAAGAGCTTTCAGGGCTGGCACCTTTAGTGTAGGAGCAATCGCTGGACGTTCGCAATTTCGGTGTTGAGCTCTGACGTGAATTAGCGAGAGGAAGCGATGATACTTCTGGAGCTTTGAGTGTCTAAACAAGTTCAGAGCCCAAGTGTTTGTGGTTCGTTTTGGAGGTTACCAGTGGGAGATGAGGTCCAGCAAGAGGTTTCAGCCTGGCTCCTGTAGTGTAGGAGCAATCGCTGGACGTTCGCAATTTCGGTGTTGAGGGTGAATTGACGAGAGGAAGCGATGATACGTCTGGAGCTTTGAGTGTCTAAACAAGTTGAGAGCCCAAGTGTTTGTGGTTCGTTTTGGAGGTTACCAGTGGGAGAGGAGGACCAGCAAGAGCTTTCAGGGCTGGCACCTTTAGTGTAGGATCAATCGCTGGACGTTCGCTATTTCGGTGTTGAGCACTGACGTGAATTGACGAGAGGAAGCGATGATACGTCTGGAGCTTTGAGTATCTAAACAAGTTCAGAGCCCAAGTGTTTGTGGTTCCTTTTGGAGGTTACCAGTGGGAGATGAGGACCAGGAAGAGCTTTCAGGGCTGGCACCGTTAGTGTAGGAGCAATCACTGGACGTTCGCAATTTCGGTGTTGAGCTCTGACGTGAATTAGCGAGAGGAAGCGATGATACTTCTGGAGCTTTGAGTGTCTAAACATGTTGAGAGCCTAAGTGTTTGTGGTTCGTTTTGGAGGTTACCAGTGGGAGATGAGGACCAGCAAGAGGTTTCAGCCTGGCTCCTGTAGTGTAGGAGCAATCGCTGGACGTTCGCAATTTCGGTGTTGAGCTCTGACGTGAATTAGCGAGAGGAAGTGATGATACGTCTGGAGCTTTGAGTGTCTAAACAAGGTCAGAGCCCAAGTGTTTGTGGTTCATTTTGGAGGTTACCAGTGGGAGATGAGGGCCAGCAAGAGCTTTCAGGGCTGGCACCTTTACTGTAGGAGCAATCGCTGGACGTTCGCAATTTCGGTGTTGAGCTCTGACGTGAATTAGCGAGAGGAAGCGATGATACGTCTGGAGATTTGAGTGTCTAAACAAGGTCAGAGCCCAAGTGTTTGTGGTTCGTTTTAGAGGTTACCAGTGGGAGATGAGGACCAGCAAGAGGTTTCAGGGCTGGCTCCTGTAGTGTAGGAGCAATCGCTGGACGTTCGCAATTTCGGTGTTGAGCTCTGACGTGAATTAGCGAGAGGAAGCGATGATACGTCTGGAGCTTTGAGTGTCTAAACAAGTTCAGAGCCCAAGTGTTTGTGGTTCGTTTTGGAGGTTACCAGTGGGAGATGAGGACCAGCAAGAGCTTTCAGGGCTGGCTCCTGTAGTGTAGGAGCAATCGCTGGACGTTCGCAATTTCGGTGTTGAGCTCTGACGTGAATTAGCGAGAGGAAGCGATGATACGTCTGGAGCTTTGAGTGTCTAAACAAGTTCAGAGCCCAAGTGCTTCTGGTTCGTTTTGGAGGTTACCAGTGGGAGATGAGGACCAGCAAGAGCTTTCAGGGCTGGCTCCTGTAGTGTAGGAGCAATCGCTGGACGTTCGCAATTTCGGTGTTGAGCTCTGACGTGAATTAGCGAGAGGAAGCGATGATACTTCTGGAGCTTTGAGTGTCTAAACAAGTTCAGAGCCCAAGTGTTTGTGGTTCGTTTTGGAGGTTACCAGTGGGAGATGAGGACCAGCAAGAGCTTTCAGGGCTGGCTCCTGTAGTGTAGGAGCAATCGCTGGACGTTCGCAATTTCGGTGTTGAGCTCTGACGTGAATTAGCGACAGGAAGCGATGATACGTCTGGAGATTTGAGTGTCTAAACAATCTGAGAGGCCATGTTTTTCTGGTTCGTTTTGGAGGTTACCAGTGGGAGATGAGGACCAGCAAGAGCTTTCAGGGCTGGCACCTTTAGTGTAGGAACAAACGCTGGACGTTCGCAATTTCGGTGTTGAGCTCTGACGTGAATTAGCGAGAGGAAGCGATGATACTTCTGGAGCTTTGAGTGTCTAAACAAGTTCAGAGCCCAAGTGTTTGTGGTTCGTTTTGGAGGTTACCAGTGGGAGATGAGGACCAGCAAGAGGTTTCAGCCTGGCTCGTGTAGTGTAGGAGCAATCGCTGGATGTTCGCAATTTCGGTGTTGAGGGTGAATTGACGAGAGGAAGCGATGATACGTCTGGAGATTTGAGTGTCTAAACAAGTTGAGAGGCCATGTTTTTCTGGTTCGTTTTGGAGGTTACCAGTGGGAGATGAGGACCAGCAAGAGCTTTCAGGGCTGGCACCTTTAGTGTAGGAGCAAACGCTGGACGTTCGCAATTTCGGTGTTGAGCTCTGACGTGAATTAGCGAGAGGAAGTGATGATACGTCTGGACCTTTGAGTGTCTAAACAAGTTCAGAGCCCAAGTGCTTCTCGTTCTTTTTGGAGTTTAGCGGTGGGAGATGAGGACCAGCAAGAGCTTTCAGGGCTGGCACCTTTAGTGTAGGAGCAAACGCTGGACGTTCGCAATTTCGGTGTTGAGCTCTGACGTGAATTAGCGAGAGGAAGCGATGATACTTCTGGAGCTTTGAGTGTCTAAACAAGTTGAGAGCCCAAGTGTTTGTCGTTCGTTTTGGAGGTTACCAGTGGGAGATGAGGACCAGCAAGAGCTTTCAGGGCTGGCTCCTGTAGTGTAGGAGCAATCGCTGGACGTTCGCAATTTCGGTGTTGAGCTCTGACGTGAATTAGCGAGAGGAAGCGATGATACGTCTGGAGCTTTGAGTGTCTAAACAAGTTGAGAGGCCATGTTTTTCTGGTTCGTTTTGGAGGTTACCAGTGGGAGATGAGGACCAGCAAGAGCTTTCAGGGCTGGCACCTTTAGTGTAGGAGCAATCGCTGGACGTTCGCAATTTCGGTGTTGCGCTCTGACGTGAATTAGCGAGAGGAAGCGATGATACGTCTGGAGCTTTGAGTGTCTAAACAAGCTCAGAGCCCAAGTGCCTCTCGTTCTTTTTGGAGTTTAGCAGTGGGAGATGAGGACCAGCAAGAGCTTTCAGGGCTGGCACCTTTAGTGTAGGAGCAAACGCTGGACGTTCGCAATTTCGGTGTTGCGCTCTGACGTGAATTAGCGAGAGGATGCAATGATACGTCTGGATCTTAGAGTGTCTAAACAAGTTCAGAGCCCAAGTGTTTGTGTTTCATTTTGGAGGTTACCAGTGGGAGAGGAGGACCAGCAACAGCTTTCAGGGCTGGCACCTTTAGTGTAGGAGCAATCGCTGGACGTTCGCAATTTCGGTGTTGAGCTCTGACGTGAATTAGCGAGAGGAAGCGATGATACGTCTGGAGCTTTGAGTGTCTAAACAAGTTGAGAGCCCAAGTGTTTGTGGTTCGTTTTGGAGGTTACCAGTGGGAGATGAGGACCAGCAAGAGCTTTCAGGGCTGGTACCTTTAGTGTAGGAGCAATCGCTGGACGTTCACAATTTCGGTGTTGCGCTCTGACGTGAATTAGAGAGAGGAAGCGATGATACGTCTGGACCTTTGAGTGTCTAAACAAGTTCAGAGCCCAAGTGCTTCTGGTTCTTTTTGGAGTTTAGCAGTGGGAGATGAGGACCAGCAAGAGCTTTCAGGGCTGGCACCTTTAGTGTAGGAGCAATCGCTGGACGTTCGCAATTTCGGTGTTGAGCTCTGATGTGAATTAGTGAGAGGAAGTGATGATACGTCTGGAGCTTTGAGTGTCTAAACAAGGTCAGAGCCCAAGTGTTTGTGGTTCATTTTAGAGGTTACCAGTGGGAGATGAGGACCAGCAACAGCTTTCAGGGCTGGCTCCTGTAGTGTAGGAGCAATCGCTGGACGTTCGCAATTTCGGTGTTGAGCTCTGACGTGAATTAGCGAGAGGAAGCGATGATACGTCTGGAGCTTTGAGTGTCTAAACAAGTTCCGAGCCCAAGTGTTTGTGGTTCGTTTTAGAGGTTACCAGTGGGAGACGAGGACCAGCAAGAGCTTTCAGGGCTGGCACCTTTAGTGTAGGAGCAATCGCTGGACGTTCGCAATTTCGGTGTTGAGCTCTGACGTGAATTAGCGAGAGGAAGCGATGATACTTCTGGAGCTTTGAGTGTCTAAACAAGTTGAGAGCCCAAGTGTTTGTGGTTCGTTTTGGAGGTTACCAGTGGGAGATGAGGTCCAGCAAGAGGTTTCAGCCTGGCTCCTGTAGTGTAGGAGCAATCGCTGGATGTTCGCAATTTCGGTGTTGAGGGTGAATTGACGAGAGGAAGCGATGATACATCTGGAGCTTTGAGTGTCTAAACAAGTTGAGAGCCCAAGTGTTTGTGGTTCGTTTTGGAGGTTACCAGTGGGAGAGGAGGACCAGCAAGAGCTTTCAGGGCTGGCACCTTTAGTGTAGGAACAAACGCTGGACGTTCGCTATTTCGGTGTTGAGCACTGACGTGAATTGACGAGAGGAAGCGATGATACGTCTGGAGCTTTGAGTATCTAAACAAGTTCAGAGCCCAAGTGTTTGTGGTTCCTTTTGGAGGTTACCAGTGGGAGATGAGGACCAGCAAGAGCTTTCAGGGCTGGCAGCTTTAGTGTAGGAGCAATCGCTGGACGTTCGCAATTTCGGTGTTGACCTCTGACGTGAATTAGCGAGAGGAAGCGATGATACTTCTGGAGCTTTGAGTGTCTAAACATGTTGAGAGCCTAAGTGTTTGTGGTTCGTTTTGGAGGTTACCAGTGGGAGATGAGGACCAGCAAGAGGTTTCAGCCTGGCTCCTGTAGTGTAGGAGCAATCGCTGGACGTTCGCAATTTCGGTGTTGAGCTCTGACGTGAATTAGCGAGAGGAAGTGATGATACGTCTGGAGCTTTGAGTGTCTAAACAAGGTCAGAGCCCAAGTGTTTGTGGTTCATTTTGGAGGTTACCAGTGGGAGATGAGGACCAGCAACAGCTTTCAGGGCTGGCACCTTTACTGTAGGAGCAATCGCTGGACGTTCGCAATTTCGGTGTTGAGCTCTGACGTGAATTAGCGAGAGGAAGCGATGATACGTCTGGAGCTTTGAGTGTCTAAACAAGTTCAGAGCCCAAGTGTTTGTGGTTCGTTTTAGAGGTTACCAGTGGGAGATGAGGACCAGCAAGAGGTTTCAGGGCTGGCTCCTGTAGTGTAGGAGCAATCGCTGGACGTTCGCAATTTCGGTGTTGAGCTCTGACGTGAATTAGCGAGAGGAAGCGATGATACGTCTGGAGCTTTGAGTGTCTAAACAAGGTCAGAGCCCAAGTGTTTGTGGTTCGTTTTGGAGGTTACCAGTGGGAGATGAGGACCAGCAAGAGCTTTCAGGGCTGGCTCCTGTAGTGTAGAAGCAATCGCTGGACGTTCGCAATTTCGGTGTTGAGCTCTGACGTGAATTAGCGAGAGGAAGCGATGATACGTCTGGAGCTTTGAGTGTCTAAACAAGTTCAGAGCCCAAGTGCTTCTGGTTCTTTTTGGAGTTTAGCAGTGGGAGATGAGGACCAGCAAGAGCTTTCAGGGCTGGCTCCTGTAGTGTAGGAGCAATCGCTGGACGTTCGCAATTTCGGTGTTGAACTCTGACGTGAATTAGCGAGAGGAAGCGATGATACGTCTGGAGATTTGAGTGTCTAAACAAGTTGAGAGGCCATGTTTTTCTGGTTCGTTTTGGAGTTTAGCAGTGGGAGATGAGGACCAGCAAGAGGTTTCAGGGCTGGCACCTTTAGTGTAGGAACAAACGCTGGACGTTCGCAATTTCGGTGTTGAGCTCTGACGTGAATTAGCGAGAGGAAGTGATGATACGTCTGGAGCTTTGAGTGTCTAAACAAGGTCAGAGCCCAAGTGTTTGTGGTTTGTTTTAGAGGTTACCAGTGGGAGATGAGGACCAGCAAGAGCTTTCAGGGCTGGCTCCTGTAGTGTAGGAGCAATCGCTGGACGTTCGCAATTTCGGTGTTGAGCTCTGACGTGAATTAGCGAGAGGAAGCGATGAGACGTCTGGAGCTTTGAGTGTCTAAACAAGTTCAGAGCCCAAGTGTTTGTGGTTCGTTTTGGAGGTTACCAGTGGGAGATGAGGACCAGGAAGAGCTTTCAGGGCTGGCACCTTTAGTGTAGGAGCAATCGCTGGACGTTCGCAATTTCGGTGTTGCGCTCTGACGTGAATTAGCGAGAGGAAGTGATGATACGTCTGGAGCTTTGAGTGTCTAAACAAGTTGAGAGCCCAAGTGTTTGTGGTTCGTTTTGGAGGTTACCAGTGGGAGATGAGGTCCAGCAAGAGGTTTCAGCCTGACTCGTGTAGTGTAGGAGCAATCGCTGGATGTTCGCAATTTCGGTGTTGAGGGTGAATTGACGAGAGGAAGCGATGATACGTCTGGAGCTTTGAGTGTCTAAACAAGTTGAGAGCCCAAGTGTTTGTGGTTCGTTTTGGAGGTTACCAGTGGGAGAGGAGGACCAGCAAGAGCTTTCAGGACTGGCACCTTTAGTGTAGGATCAATCGCTGGACGTTCGCTATTTCGGTGTTGAGCACTGACGTGAATTGACGAGAGGAAGCGATGATACGTCTGGAGCTTTGAGTATCTAAACAAGTTCAGAGCCCAAGTGTTTGTGGTTCCTTTTGGAGGTTACCAGTGGGAGATGAGGACCAGCAAGAGCTTTCAGGGCTGGCACCGTTAGTGTAGGAGCAATCGCTGGACATTCGCAATTTCGGTGTTGAGCTCTGACGTGAATTAGCGAGAGGAAGCGATGATACGTCTGGAGCTTTGATTGTCTAAACATTTTGAGAGCCTAAGTGTTTGTGGTTCGTTTTGGAGGTTACCAGTGGGAGATGAGGGCCAGCAAGAGGTTTCAGCCTGGCTCCTGTAGTGTAGGAGCAATCGCTGGACGTTCGCAATTTCGGTGTTGAGCTCTGACGTGAATTAGCGAGAGGAAGTGATGATACGTCTGGAGCTTTGAGTGTCTAAACAAGTTCAGAGCCCAAGTGTTTGTGGTTCGTTTTGGAGGTTACCAGTGGGAGATGAGGACCAGCAAGAGCTTTCAGGGCTGGCTCCTGTAGTGTAGAAGCAATCGCTGGACGTTCGCAATTTCGGTGTTGAGCTCTGACGTGAATTAGCGAGAGGAAGCGATGATACGTCTGGAGCTTTGAGTGTCTAAACAAGTTCAGAGCCCAAGTGTTTGTGGTTCGTTTTGGAGTTTACCAGTGGGAGATGAAGAACAGCAAGAGCTTTCAGGGCTGGCACCTTTAGTGTAGGAGCAATCGCTGGACGTTCGCAATTTCGGTGTTGAGCTCTGACGTGAATTAGCGAGAGGAAGCGATGATACTTCTGGAGCTTTGAGTGTCTAAACAAGTTCAGAGCCCAAGTGCTTCTGGTTCTTTTTGGAGTTTAGCAGTGGGAGATGAGGACCAGCAAGAGGTTTCAGGGCTGGCACCTTTAGTGTAGGAACAAACGCTGGACGTTCGCAATTTCGGTGTTGAGCTCTGACGTGAATTAGCGAGAGGAAGTGATGATACGTCTGGAGCTTTGAGTGTCTAAACAAGGTCAGAGCCCAAGTGTTTGTGGTTCGTTTTAGAGGTTACCAGTGGGAGATGAGGACCAGCAAGAGCTTTCAGGGCTGGCTCCTGTAGTGTAGGAGCAATCGCTGGACGTTCGCAATTTCGGTGTTGAGCTCTGACGTGAATTAGCGAGAGGAAGCGATGAGACGTCTGGAGCTTTGAGTGTCTAAACAAGTTCAGAGCCCAAGTGTTTGTGGTTCGTTTTGGAGGTTACCAGTGGGAGATGAGGACCAGGAAGAGCTTTCAGGGCTGGCACCTTTAGTGTAGGAGCAATCGCTGGACGTTCGCAATTTCGGTGTTGCGCTCTGACGTGAATTAGCGAGAGGAAGTGATGATACGTCTGGAGCTTTGAGTGTCTAAACAACGTCAGAGCCCAAGTGTTTGTGGTTCGTTTTAGAGGTTACCAGTGGGAGATGAGGACCAGCAAGAGGTTTCGGGCTGGCTCCTTTAGTGTAGGAGCAATCGCTGGACGTTCGCAATTTCGGTGTTGAGCTCTGACGTGAATTAGCGAGAGGAAGCGATGATACGTCTGGAGCTTTGAGTGTCTAAACAAGTTCAGAGCCCAAGTGCTTCTGGTTCTTTTTGGAGTTTAGCAGTGGGAGATGAGGACCAGCAAGAGGTTTCAGGGCTGGCACCTTTAGTGTAGGAGCAATCGCTGGACGTTCGCAATTTCGGTGTTGAGCTCTGACGTGAATTAGCGAGAGGATGCAATGATACGTCTGGAGCTTTGAGTGTCTAAACTAGTTCAGAGCCCAAGTGTTTGTGGTTCGTTTTGGAGGTTACCAGTGGGAGATGAGGACCAGCAAGAGCTTTCAGGGCTGGCTCCTGTCGTGTAGGAGCAATCGCTGGACGTTCGCAATTTCGGTGTTGAGCTCTGACGTGAATTAGCGAGAGGAAGCGATGATACGTCTGGAGATTTGAGTGTCTAAACAAGTTGAGAGGCCATGTTTTTCTGGTTCGTTTTGCAGGTTACCAGTGGGAGATGAGGACCAGCAAGAGCTTTCAGGGCTGGCACCTTTAGTGTAGGAACAAACGCTGGACGTTCGCAATTTCGGTGTTGAGCTCTGACGTGAATTAGCGAGAGGAAGTGATGATACGTCTGGAGCTTTGAGTGTCTAAACAAGGTCAGAGCCCAAGTGTTTGTGGTTCGTTTTAGAGGTTACCAGTGGGAGATGAGGACCAGCAAGAGCTTTCAGGGCTGGCTCCTGTAGTGTAGGAGCAATCGCTGGACGTTCGCAATTTCGGTGTTGAGCTCTGACGTGAATTAGCGAGAGGAAGCGATGATACGTCTGGAGCTTTGAGTGTCTAAACAAGTTCAGAGCCCAAGTGTTTGTGGTTCGTTTTGGAGGTTACCAGTGGGAGATGAGGACCAGCAAGTGCTTTCAGGGCTGGCACCTTTAGTGTAGGAGCAATCGCTGGACGTTCGCAATTTCGGTGTTGAGCTCTGACGTGAATTAGCGAGAGGAAGCGATGATACTTCTGGAGCTTTGAGTGTCTAAACAAGTTGAGAGCCCAAGTGTTTGTGGTTCGTTTTGGAGGTTACCAGTGGGAGATGAGGTCCAGCAAGAGGTTTCAGCCTGGCTCGTGTAGTGTAGGAGCAATCGCTGGATGTTCGCAATTTCGGTGTTGAGGGTGAATTGACGAGAGGAAGCGATGATACGTCTGGAGCTTTGAGTGTCTAAACAAGTTGAGAGCCCAAGTGTTTGTGGTTCGTTTTGGAGGTTACCAGTGGGAGAGGAGGACCAGCAAGAGCTTTCAGGACTGGCACCTTTAGTGTAGGATCAATCGCTGGACGTTCGCTATTTCGGTGTTGAGCACTGACGTGAATTGACGAGAGGAAGCGATGATACGTCTGGAGCTTTGAGTATCTAAACGAGTTCAGAGCCCAAGTGTTTGTGGTTCCTTTTGGAGGTTACCAGTGGGAGATGAGGACCAGCAAGAGCTTTCAGGGCTGGCACCGTTAGTGTAGGAGCAATCGCTGGACATTCGCAATTTCGGTGTTGAGCTCTGACGTGAATTAGCGAGAGGAAGCGATGATACTTCTGGAGCTTTGAGTGTCTAAACATGTTGAGAGCCTAAGTGTTTGTGGTTCGTTTTGGAGGTTACCAGTGGGAGATGAGGGCCAGCAAGAGGTTTCAGCCTGGCTCCTGTAGTGTAGGAGCAATCGCTGGACGTTCGCAATTTCGGTGTTGAGCTCTGACGTGAATTAGCGAGAGGAAGTGATGATACGTCTGGAGCTTTGAGTGTCTAAACAAGTTCAGAGCCCAAGTGTTTGTGGTTCGTTTTGGAGGTTACCAGTGGGAGAGGAGGACCAGCAACAGCTTTCAGGGCTGGCACCTTTAGTGTAGGAGCAATCGCTGGACGTTCGCAATTTCGGTGTTGAGCTCTGACGTGAATTAGCAAGAGGAAGCGATGATACGTCTGGAGCTTTGAGTGTCTAAACAAGTTCAGAGCCCAAGTGTTTGTGGTTCGTTTTGGAGGTTACCAGTGGGAGATGAGGACCAGCAAGAGCATTCAGGGCTGGTACCTTTAGTGTAGGAGCAATCGCTGGACGTTCACAATTTCGGTGTTGCGCTCTGACGTGAATTAGAGAGAGGAAGCGATGATACGTCTGGAGCTTTGAGTGTCTAAACAAGTTCAGAGCCCAAGTGCTTCTGGTTCTTTTTGGAGTTTAGCAGTGGGAGATGAGGACCAGCAAGAGCTTTCAGGGCTGGCACCTTTAGTGTAGGAGCAATCGCTGGACGTTCGCAATTTCGGTGTTGAGCTCTGATGTGAATTAGTGAGAGGAAGTGATGATACGTCTGGAGCTTTGAGTGTCTAAACAAGGTCAGAGCCCAAGTGTTTGTGGTTCGTTTTAGAGGTTACCAGTGGGAGATGAGGACCAGCAAGAGCTTTCAGGGCTGGCTCCTGTAGTGTAGGAGCAATCGCTGGACGTTCGCAATTTCGATGTTGAGCTCTGACGTGAATTAGCGAGAGGAAGCAATGATACGTCTGGAGCTTTGAGTGTCTAAACAAGTTCCGAGCCCAAGTGTTTGTGGTTCGTTTTAGAGGTTACCAGTGGGAGACGAGGACCAGCAAGAGCTTTCAGGGCTGGCACCTTTAGTGTAGGAGCAATCGCTGGACGTTCGCAATTTCGGTGTTGAGCTCTGACGTGAATTAGCGAGAGGAAGCGATGATACTTCTGGAGCTTTGAGTGTCTAAACAAGTTGAGAGCCCAAGTGTTTGTGGTTCGTTTTGGAGGTTACCAGTGGGAGATGAGGTCCAGCAAGAGGTTTCAGCCTGGCTCCTGTAGTGTAGGAGCAATCGCTGGATGTTCGCAATTTCGGTGTTGAGGGTGAATTGACGAGAGGAAGCGATGATACATCTGGAGCTTTGAGTGTCTAAACAAGTTGAGAGCCCAAGTGTTTGTGGTTCGTTTTGGAGGTTACCAGTGGGAGAGGAGGACCAGCAAGAGCTTTCAGGGCTGGCACCTTTAGTGTAGGATCAATCGCTGGACGTTCGCTATTTCGGTGTTGAGCACTGACGTGAATTGACGAGAGGAAGCGATGATACGTCTGGAGCTTTGAGTATCTAAACAAGTTCAGAGCCCAAGTGTTTGTGGTTCCTTTTGGAGGTTACCAGTGGGAGATGAGGACCAGCAAGAGCTTTCAGGGCTGGCAGCTTTAGTGTAGGAGCAATCGCTGGAATTTCGCAATTTCGGTGTTGACCTCTGACGTGAATTAGCGAGAGGAAGCGATGATACTTCTGGAGCTTTGAGTGTCTAAACATGTTGAGAGCCTAAGTGTTTGTGGTTCGTTTTGGAGGTTACCAGTGGGAGATGAGGACCAGCAAGAGGTTTCGGGCTGGCTCCTGTAGTGTAGGAGCAATCGCTGGACGTTCGCAATTTCGGTGTTGAGCTCTGACGTGAATTAGCGAGAGGAAGCGATGATACGTCTGGAGCTTTGAGTGTCTAAACAAGTTCAGAGCCCAAGTGTTTGTGGTTCGTTTTGGAGGTTACCAGTGGGAGATGAGGACCAGCAAGAGCTTTCAGGGCTGGCTCCTGTAGTGTAGAAGCAATCGCTGGACGTTCGCAATTTCGGTGTTGAGCTCTGACGTGAATTAGCGAGAGGAAGCGATGATACGTCTGGAGCTTTGAGTGTCTAAACAAGTTCAGAGCCCAAGTGTTTGTGGTTCGTTTTGGAGTTTACCAGTGGGAGATGAAGAACAGCAAGAGCTTTCAGGGCTGGCACCTTTAGTGTAGGAGCAATCGCTGGACGTTCGCAATTTCGGTGTTGAACTCTGACGTGAATTAGCGAGAGGAAGCGATGATACTTCTGGAGCTTTGAGTGTCTAAACAAGTTCAGAGCCCAAGTGCTTCTGGTTCTTTTTGGAGTTTAGCAGTGGGAGATGAGGACCAGCAAGAGGTTTCAGGGCTGGCACCTTTAGTGTAGGAACAAACGCTGGACGTTCGCAATTTCGGTGTTGAGCTCTGACGTGAATTAGCGAGAGGAAGTGATGATACGTCTGGAGCTTTGAGTGTCTAAACAAGGTCAGAGCCCAAGTGTTTGTGGTTCGTTTTAGAGGTTACCAGTGGGAGATGAGGACCAGCAACAGCTTTCAGGGCTGGCTCCTGTAGTGTAGGAGCAATCGCTGGACGTTCGCAATTTCGGTGTTGAGCTCTGACGTGAATTAGCGAGAGGAAGCGATGATACGTCTGGAGCTTTGAGTGTCTAAACAAGTTCAGAGCCCAAGTGTTTGTGGTTCGTTTTGGAGGTTACCAGTGGGAGATGTGGACCAGGAAGAGCTTTCAGGGCTGGCACCTTTAGTGTAGGAGCAATCGCTGGACGTTCGCAATTTCGGTGTTGCGCTCTGACGTGAATTAGCGAGAGGAAGTGATGATACGTCTGGAGCTTTGAGTGTCTAAACAAGGTCAGAGCCCAAGTGTTTGTGGTTCGTTTTAGAGGTTACCAGTGGGAGATGAGGACCAGCAAGAGGTTTCGGGCTGGCTCCTTTAGTGTAGGAGCAATCGCTGGACGTTCGCAATTTCGGTGTTGAGCTCTGACGTGAATTAGCGAGAGGAAGCGATGATACGTCTGGAGCTTTGAGTGTCTAAACAAGTTCAGAGCCCAAGTGCTTCTTTTTCTTTTTGGAGTTTAGCAGTGGGAGATGAGGACCAGCAAGAGGTTTCAGGGCTGGCACCTTTAGTGTAGGAGCAATCGCTGGACGTTCGCAGTTTCGGTGTTGAGCTCTGACGTGAATTAGCGAGAGGAAGCGATGATACGTCTGGAGCTTTGAGTGTCTAAACTAGTTCAGAGCCCAAGTGCTTCTGGTTCTTTTTGGAGTTTAGCAGTGGGAGATGAGGACCAGCAAGAGGTTTCAGGGCTGGCACCTTTAGTGTAGGAGCAATCGCTGGACGTTCGCAATTTCGGTGTTGAGCTCTGACGTGAATTAGCGAGAGGATGCAATGATACGTCTGGAGCTTTGAGTGTCTAAACTAGTTCAGAGCCCAAGTGTTTGTGGTTCGTTTTGGAGGTTACCAGTGGGAGATGAGGACCAGCAAGAGCTTTCAGGGCTGGCACCTTTAGTGTAGGAGCAAACGCTGGACGTTCGCAATTTCGGTGTTGAGCTCTGACGTGAATTAGCGAGAGGAAGCGATGATACGTCTGGAGATTTGAGTGTCTAAACAATCTGAGAGGCCATGTTTTTCTGGTTCGTTTTGCAGGTTACCAGTGGGAGATGAGGACCAGCAAGAGCTTTCAGGGCTGGCACCTTTAGTGTAGGAACAAACGCTGGACGTTCGCAATTTCGGTGTTGAGCTCTGACGTGAATTAGCGAGAGGAAGTGATGATACGTCTGGAGCTTTGAGTGTCTAAACAAGGTCAGAGCCCAAGTGTTTGTGGTTCGTTTTAGAGGTTACCAGTGGGAGATGAGGACCAGCAAGAGCTTTCAGGGCTGGCTCCTGTAGTGTAGGAGCAATCGCTGGACGTTCGCAATTTCGGTGTTGAGCTCTGACGTGAATTAGCGAGAGGAAGCGATGATACGTCTGGAGCTTTGAGTGTCTAAACAAGTTCAGAGCCCAAGTGTTTGTGGTTCGTTTTGGAGGTTACCAGTGGGAGATGAGGACCAGCAAGAGCTTTCAGGGCTGGCACCTTTAGTGTAGGAGCAATCGCTGGACGTTCGCAATTTCGGTGTTGAGCTCTGACGTGAATTAGCGAGAGGAAGCGATGATACTTCTGGAGCTTTGAGTGTCTAAACAAGTTGAGAGCCCAAGTGTTTGTGGTTCGTTTTGGAGGTTACCAGTGGGAGATGAGGGCCAGCAAGAGGTTTCAGCCTGGCTCGTGTAGTGTAGGAGCAATCGCTGGATGTTCGCAATTTCGGTGTTGAGGGTGAATTGACGAGAGGAAGCGATGATACGTGTGGAGCTTTGAGTGTCTAAACAAGTTGAGAGCCCAAGTGTTTGTGGTTCGTTTTGGAGGTTACCAGTGGGAGAGGAGGACCAGCAAGAGCTTTCAGGACTGGCACCTTTAGTGTAGGATCAGTCGCTGGACGTTCGCTATTTCGGTGTTGAGCACTGACGTGAATTGACGAGAGGAAGCGATGATACGTCTGGAGCTTTGAGTATCTAAACGAGTTCAGAGCCCAAGTGTTTGTGGTTCCTTTTGGAGGTTACCAGTGGGAGATGAGGACCAGCAAGAGCTTTCAGGGCTGGCACCGTTAGTGTAGGAGCAATCGCTGGACATTCGCAATTTCGGTGTTGAGCTCTGACGTGAATTAGCGAGAGGAAGCGATGATACTTCTGGAGCTTTGAGTGTCTAAACATGTTGAGAGCCTAAGTGTTTGTGGTTCGTTTTGGAGGTTACCAGTGGGAGATGAGGGCCAGCAAGAGGTTTCAGCCTGGCTCCTGTAGTGTAGGAGCAATCGCTGGACGTTCGCAATTTCGGTGTTGAGCTCTGACGTGAATTAGCGAGAGGAAGCGATGAGACGTCTGGAGCTTTGAGTGTCTAAACAAGTTCAGAGCCCAAGTGTTTGTGGTTCGTTTTGGAGGTTACCAGTGGGAGATGAGGACCAGCAAGAGCTTTCAGGGCTGGCACCTTTAGTGTAGGAACAAACGCTGGACGTTCGCAATTTCGGTGTTGAGCTCTGACGTGAATTAGCGAGAGGAAGCGATGAGACGTCTGGAGCTTTGAGTGTCTAAACAAGTTCAGAGCCCAAGTGTTTGTGGTTCGTTTTGGAGGTTACCAGTGGGAGATGAGGACCAGCAAGAGCTTTCAGGGCTGGCACCTTTAGTGTAGGAGCAATCGCTGGACGTTCGCAATTTCGGTGTTGCGCTCTGACGTGAATTAGCGAGAGGAAGTGATGATACGTCTGGAGCTTTGAGTGTCTAAACAAGGTCAGAGCCCAAGTGTTTGTGGTTCGTTTTAGAGGTTACCAGTGGGAGATGAGGACCAGCAAGAGGTTTCGGGCTGGCTCCTTTAGTGTAGGAGCAATCGCTGGACGTTCGCAATTTCGGTGTTGAGCTCTGACGTGAATTAGCGAGAGGAAGCGATGATACGTCTGGAGCTTTGAGTGTCTAAACAAGTTCAGAGCCCAAGTGCTTCTGGTTCTTTTTGGAGTTTAGCAGTGGGAGATGAGGACCAGCAAGAGGTTTCAGGGCTGGCACCTTTAGTGTAGGAGCAATCGCTGGACGTTCGCAATTTCGGTGTTGAGCTCTGACGTGAATTAGCGAGAGGATGCAATGATACGTCTGGAGCTTTGAGTGTCTAAACTAGTTCAGAGCCCAAGTGCTTCTGGTTCTTTTTGGAGTTTAGCAGTGGGAGATGAGGACCAGCAAGAGGTTTCAGGGCTGGCACCTTTAGTGTAGGAGCAATCGCTGGACGTTCGCAATTTCGGTGTTGAGCTCTGACGTGAATTAGCGAGAGGATGCAATGATACGTCTGGAGCTTTGAGTGTCTAAACTAGTTCAGAGCCCAAGTGTTTGTGGTTCGTTTTGGAGGTTACCAGTGGGAGAGGAGGACCAGCAACAGCTTTCAGGGCTGGCACCTTTAGTGTAGGAGCAATCGCTGGACGTTCGCAATTTCGGTGTTGAGCTCTGACGTGAATTAGCGAGAGGAAGCGATGATACGTCTGGAGCTTTGAGTGTCTAAACAAGTTCAGAGCCCAAGTGTTTGTGGTTCGTTTTGGAGGTTACCAGTGGGAGATGAGGACCAGCAAGAGCATTCAGGGCTGGCTCCTGTAGTGTAGGAGCAATCGCTGGACGTTCGCAATTTCGGTGTTGCGCTCTGACGTGAATTAGAGAGCGGAAGCGATGATACGTCTGGAGCTTTGAGTGTCTAAACAAGTTCAGAGCCCAAGTGCTTCTGGTTCTTTTTGGAGTTTAGCAGTGGGAGATGAGGACCAGCAAGAGCTTTCAGGGCTGGCACCTTTAGTGTAGGAGCAATCGCTGGACGTTCGCAATTTCGGTGTTGAGCTCTGACGTGAATTGACGAGAGGAAGCGTTGATACTTCTGGAGCTTTGTGTGTCTAAACAAGTTCAGAGCCCAAGTGTTTGTGTTTCGTTCTGGACGTTACCAGTGGGAGAGGAGGACCAGCAACAGCTTTCAGGGCTGGCACCTTTAGTGTAGGAGCAATCGCTGGACGTTCGCAATTTCGGAGTTGAGCTCTGACGTGAATTAGCGAGAGGAAGCGATGATACGTCTGGAGCTTTGAGTGTCTAAACAAGTTCAGAGCCCAAGTGTTTGTGGTTCGTTTTGGAGGTTACCAGTGGGAGATGAGGACCAGCAAGAGCTTTCAGGGCTGGCACCTTTAGTGTAGGAGCAATCGCTGGACGTTCGCAATTTCGGTGTTGAGCTCTGACGTGAATTAGCGAGAGGAAGCGATGATACGTCTGGAGCTTTGAGTGTCTAAACAAGTTGAGAGCCCAAGTGTTTGTGGTTCGTTTTGGAGGTTACCAGTGGGAGATGAGGACCAGCAAGAGCTTTCAGCCTGGCTCGTGTAGTGTAGGAGCAATCGCTGGATGTTCGCAATTTCGGTGTTGAGGGTGAATTGACGAGAGGAAGCGATGATACGTCTGGAGCTTTGAGTGTCTAAACAAGTTCAGAGCCCAAGTGTTTGTGGTTCGTTTTGGAGGTTACCAGTGGGAGAGGAGGACCAGCAAGAGCTTTCAGGGCTGGCGCCTTTAGTGTAGGATCAATCGCTGGACGTTCGCTATTTCGGTGTTGAGCACTGACGTGAATTAGCGAGAGGAAGCGATGATACGTCTGGAGCTTTGAGTATCTAAACAAGTTCAGACCCCAAGTGTTTGTGGTTCCTTTTGGAGGTTACCAGTGGGAGATGAGGACCAGCAAGAGCTTTCAGGGCTGGCACCGTTAGTGTAGGAGCAATCGCTGGACGTTCGCAATTTCGGTGTTGAGCTCTGACGTGAATTAGCGAGAGGAAGCGATGATACTTCTGGAGCTTTGAGTGTCTAAACATGTTGAGAGCCTAAGTGTTTGTGGTTCGTTTTGGAGGTTACCAGTGGGAGATGAGGTCCAGCAAGAGGTTTCAGCCTGGCTCCTGTAGTGTAGGAGCAATCGCTGGACGTTCGCAATTTCGGTGTTGCGCTCTGACGTGAATTAGCGAGAGGAAGCGATGATACGTCTGGAGCTTTGAGTGTCTAAACAAGTTCAGAGCCCAAGTGCTTCTGGTTCTTTTTGGAGTTTAGCAGTGGGAGATGAGGACCAGCAAGAGCTTTCAGGGCTGGCTCCTGTAGTGTAGGAGCAATCGCTGGACGTTCGCAATTTCGGTGTTGAGCTCTGACGTGAATTAGCGAGAGGAAGCGATGATACTTCTGGAGCTTTGAGTGTCTAAACAAGTTCAGAGCCCAAGTGTTTGTGGTTCGTTTTGGAGGTTACCAGTGGGAGATGAGGACCAGCAAGAGCTTTCAGGGCTGGCTCCTGTAGTGTAGGAGCAATCGCTGGACGTTCGCAATTTCGGTGTTGAGCTCTGACGTGAATTAGCGAGAGGAAGCGATGATACGTCTGGAGCTTTGAGTGTCTAAACAAGTTCCGAGCCCAAGTGTTTGTGTTTCGTTTTAGAGGTTACCAGTGGGAGACGAGGACCAGCAAGAGCTTTCAGGGCTGGCACCTTTAGTGTAGGAGCAATCGCTGGACGTTCGCAATTTCGGTGTTGAGCTCTGACGTGAATTAGCGAGAGGAAGCGATGATACGTCTGGAGCTTTGAGTGTCTAAACAAGTTGAGAGGCCATGTTTTTCTGGTTCGTTTTGGAGGTTACCAGTGGGAGATGAGGACCAGCAAGAGCTTTCAGGGCTGGCTCCTGTAGTGTAGGAGCAATCGCTGGACGTTCGCAATTTCGGTGTTGAGCTCTGACGTGAATTAGCGAGAGGAAGCGATGAGACGTCTGGAGCTTTGAGTGTCTAAACAAGTTCAGAGCCCAAGTGTTTGTGGTTCGTTTTGGAGGTTACCAGTGGGAGATGAGGACCAGGAAGAGCTTTCAGGGCTGGCACCTTTAGTGTAGGAGCAATCGCTGGACGTTCGCAATTTCGGTGTTGCGCTCTGACGTGAATTAGCGAGAGGAAGTGATGATACGTCTGGAGCTTTGAGTGTCTAAACTAGGTCAGAGCCCAAGTGTTTGTGGTTCGTTTTAGAGGTTACCAGTGGGAGATGAGGACCAGCAAGAGGTTTCGGGCTGGCTCCTTTAGTGTAGGAGCAATCTCTGGACGTTCGCAATTTCGGTGTTGAGCTCTGACGTGAATTAGCGAGAGGAAGCGATGATACGTCTGGAGCTTTGAGTGTCTAAACAAGTTCAGAGCCCAAGTGCTTCTGGTTCTTTTTGGAGTTTAGCAGTGGGAGATGAGGACCAGCAAGAGGTTTCAGGGCTGGCACCTTTAGTGTAGGAGCAATCGCTGGACGTTCGCAATTTCGGTGTTGAGCTCTGACGTGAATTAGCGAGAGGATGCAATGATACGTCTGGATCTTAGAGTGTCTAAACTAGTTCAGAGCCCAAGTGTTTGTGTTTCGTTTTGGAGGTTACCAGTGGGAGAGGAGGACCAGCAACAGCTTTCAGGGCTGGCACCTTTAGTGTAGGAGCAATCGCTGGACGTTCGCAATTTCGGTGTTGAGCTCTGACGTGAATTAGCGAGAGGAAGCGATGATACGTCTGGAGATTTGAGTGTCTAAACAAGTTCAGAGCCCAAGTGTTTGTGGTTCGTTTTGGAGGTTACCAGTGGGAGATGAGGACCAGCAAGAGCATTCAGGGCTGGTACCTTTAGTGTAGGAGCAATCGCTGGACGTTCGCAATTTCGGTGTTGCGCTCTGACGTGAATTAGAGAGAGGAAGCGATGATACGTCTGGACCTTTGAGTGTCTAAACAAGTTCAGAGCCCAAGTGCTTCTGGTTCTTTTTGGAGTTTAGCAGTGGGAGATGAGGACCAGCAAGAGCTTTCAGGGCTGGCACCTTTAGTGTAGGAGCAATCGCTGGACGTTCGCAATTTCGGTGTTGAGCTCTGACGTGAATTGACGAGAGGAAGCGTTGATACTTCTGGAGCTTTGTGTGTCTAAACAAGTTCAGAGCCCAAGTGTTTGTGTTTCGTTCTGGAGGTTACCAGTGGGAGATGAGGACCAGCAAGAGCTTTCAGGGCTGGCACCTTTAGTCTAGGAGGAATCGCTGTACGTTCGCAATTTCGGTGTTGAGCTCTGACGTGAATTAGCGAGAGGAAGCGATGATACGTCTGGACCTTTGAGTGTCTAAAGAAGTTCAGAGCCCAAGTGTTTGTGGTTCGTTTGAGAGGTTAGCAGTGGGAGATGAGGACCAGCAAGAGCTTTCAGGGCTGGCACCTTTAGTGTAGGAGCAATCGCTGGACGTTCGCAATTTCGGTGTTGAGCTCTGACGTGAATTAGCGAGAGGAAGCGATGATACGTCTGGAGCTTTGAGTGTCTAAACAAGTTGAGAGCCCAAGTGTTTGTGTTTCGTTCTGGAGGTTACCAGTGGGAGATGAGGACCAGCAAGAGCTTTCAGGGCTGGCACCTTTAGTGTAGGAGCAATCGCTGGACGTTCGCAATTTCGGTGTTGAGCTCTGACGTGAATTAGCGAGAGGAAGCGATGATACGTCTGGAGATTTGAGTGTCTAAACAAGTTGAGAGGCCATGTTTTTCTGGTTCGTTTTGGAGGTTACCAGTGGGAGATGAGGACCAGCAAGAGCTTTCAGGGCTGGCTCCTGTAGTGTAGGAGCAATCGCTGGACGTTCGCAATTTCGGTGTTGAGCTCTGATGTGAATTAGCGAGAGGAAGTGATGATACGTCTGGAGCTTTGAGTGTGTAAACAAGTTGAGAGCCCAAGTGTTTGTGGTTCGTTTTGGAGGTTACCAGTGGGAGATGAGGACCAGCAACAGCTTTCAGGGCTGGCTCCTGTAGTGTAGGAGCAATCGCTGGACGTTCGCAATTTCGGTGTTGAGCTCCAGACGTGAATACGTCTGGAGCTTTGAGTGTCTAAACAAGTTCAGAGCCCAAGTGTTTGTGGTTCGTTTTAGAGGTTACCAGTGGGAGACGAGGACCAGCAAGAGCTTTCAGGGCTGGCACCTTTAGTGTAGGAGCAATCGCTGGACGTTCGCAATTTCGGTGTTGAGTTCTGACGTGAATTAGCGAGAGGAAGTGATGATACTTCTGGAGCTTTGAGTGTCTAAACAAGTTCAGAGCCCAAGTGTTTGTGGTTCGTTTTGGAGGTTACCAGTGGGAGATGAGGACCAGCAAGAGGTTTCAGCCTGGCTCCTGTAGTGTAGGAGCAATCGCTGGATGTTCGCAATTTCGGTGTTGAGGGTGAATTGACGAGAGGAAGCGATGATACGTCTGGAGCTTTGAGTGTCTAAACAAGTTCAGAGCCCAAGTGTTTGTGGTTCGTTTTGGAGGTTACCAGTGGGAGATGAGGAACAGCAAGAGCTTTCAGGGCTGGCAGCTTTAGTGTAGGAGCAATCGCTGGACGTTCGCAATTTCGGTGTTGCGCTCTGACATGAATTAGCGAGAGGAAGCGATGATACGTCTGGAGCTTTGAGTGTCTAAACAAGTTCAGAGCCCAAGTGCTTCTGGTTCTTTTTGGAGTTTAGCAGTGGGAGATGAGGACCAGCAAGAGCTTTCAGGGCTGGCTCCTGTAGTGTAGGAGCAATCGCTGGACGTTCGCAATTTCGGTGTTGAGCTCTGACGTGAATTAGCGAGAGGAAGCGATGATACTTCTGGAGCTTTGAGTGTCTAAACAAGTTCAGAGCCCAAGTGTTTGTGGTTCGTTTTGGAGGTTACCAGTGGGAGATGAGGACCAGCAAGAGCTTTCAGGGCTGGCTCCTGTAGTGTAGGAGCAATCGCTGGACGTTCGCAATTTCGGTGTTGAGCTCTGACGTGAATTAGCGAGAGGAAGCGATGATACGTCTGGAGCTTTGAGTGTCTAAACAAGTTCCGAGCCCAAGTGTTTGTGTTTCGTTTTAGAGGTTACCAGTGGGAGACGAGGACCAGCAAGAGCTTTCAGGGCTGGCACCTTTAGTGTAGGAGCAATCGCTGGACGTTCGCAATTTCGGTGTTGAGCTCTGACGTGAATTAGCGAGAGGAAGCGATGATACGTCTGGAGCTTTGAGTGTCTAAACAAGTTGAGAGGCCATGTTTTTCTGGTTCGTTTTGGAGGTTACCAGTGGGAGATGAGGACCAGCAAGAGCTTTCAGGGCTGGCTCCTGTAGTGTAGGAGCAATCGCTGGACGTTCGCAATTTCGGTGTTGAGCTCTGACGTGAATTAGCGAGAGGAAGCGATGAGACGTCTGGAGCTTTGAGTGTCTAAACAAGTTCAGAGCCCAAGTGTTTGTGGTTCGTTTTGGAGGTTACCAGTGGGAGATGAGGACCAGGAAGAGCTTTCAGGGCTGGCACCTTTAGTGTAGGAGCAATCGCTGGACGTTCGCAATTTCGGTGTTGAGCTCTGACGTGAATTAGCGAGAGGATGCAATGATACGTCTGGATCTTAGAGTGTCTAAACTAGTTCAGAGCCAAGTGTTTGTGTTTCGTTTTGGAGGTTACCAGTGGGAGAGGAGGACCAGCAACAGCTTTCAGGGCTGGCACCTTTAGTGTAGGAGCAATCGCTGGACGTTCGCAATTTCGGTGTTGAGCTCTGACGTGAATTAGCGAGAGGAAGCGATGATACGTCTGGAGATTTGAGTGTCTAAACAAGTTCAGAGCCCAAGTGTTTGTGGTTCGTTTTGGAGGTTACCAGTGGGAGATGAGGACCAGCAAGAGCATTCAGGGCTGGTACCTTTAGTGTAGGAGCAATCGCTGGACGTTCGCAATCTCGGTGTTGCGCTCTGACGTGAATTAGAGAGAGGAAGCGATGATACATCTGGACCTTTGAGTGTCTAAACAAGTTCAGAGCCCAAGTGCTTCTGGTTCTTTTTGGAGTTTAGCAGTGGGAGATGAGGACCAGCAAGAGCTTTCAGGGCTGGCACCTTTAGTGTAGGAGCAATCGCTGGACGTTCGCAATTTCGGTGTTGAGCTCTGACGTGAATTGACGAGAGGAAGCGTTGATACTTCTGGAGCTTTGTGTGTCTAAACAAGTTCAGAGCCCAAGTGTTTGTGTTTCGTTCTGGAGGTTACCAGTGGAGAGGAGGACCAGCAAGAGCTTTCAGGGCTGGCACCTTTAGTGTAGGAGCAATCGCTGGACGTTCGCAATTTCGGTGTTGAGCTCTGACGTGAATTAGCGAGAGGAAGCGATGATACGTCTGGAGATTTGAGTGTCTAAACAAGTTGAGAGGCCATGTTTTTCTGGTTCGTTTTGGAGGTTACCAGTGGGAGATGAGGACCAGCAACAGCTTTCATGGCTGGCACCTTTAGTGTAGGAGCAATCGCTGGACGTTCGCAATTTCGGTGTTGAGCTCTGATGTGAATTAGCGAGAGGAAGTGATGATACGTCTGGAGCTTTGAGTGTCTAAACAAGGTCAGAGCCCAAGTGTTTGTGGTTCGTTTTAGAGGTTACCAGTGGGAGATGAGGACCAGCAACAGCTTTCAGGGCTGGCTCCTGTAGTGTAGGAGCAATCGCTGGACGTTCGCAATTTCGGTGTTGAGCTCTGACGTGAATTAGCGAGAGGAAGCGATGATACGTCTGGAGCTTTGAGTGTCTAAACAAGTTCAGAGCCCAAGTGTTTGTGGTTCGTTTTGGAGGTTACCAGTGGGAGACGAGGACCAGCAAGAGCTTTCAGGGCTGGCACCTTTAGTGTAGGAGCAATCGCTGGACGTTCGCAATTTCGGTGTTGAGTTCTGACGTGAATTAGCGAGAGGAAGCGATGATACTTCTGGAGCTTTGAGTGTCTAAACAAGTTGAGAGCCCAAGTGTTTGTGGTTCGTTTTGGAGGTTACCAGTGGGAGATGAGGTCCAGCAAGAGGTTTCAGCCTGGCTCCTGTAGTGTAGGAGCAATCGCTGGATGTTCGCAATTTCGGTGTTGAGGGTGAATTGACGAGAGGAAGCGATGATACGTCTGGAGCTTTGAGTATCTAAACAAGTTCAGAGCCCAAGTGTTTGTGGTTCGTTTTGGAGGTTACCAGTGGGAGATGAGGAACAGCAAGAGCTTTCAGGGCTGGCACCTTTAGTGTAGGAGCAATCGCTGGACGTTCGCAATTTCGGTGTTGAGCTCTGACGTGAATTAGCGAGAGGAAGCGATGATACTTCTGGAGCTTTGAGTGTCTAAACAAGTTCAGAGCCCAAGTGTTTGTGGTTCGTTTTGGAGGTTACCAGTGGGAGATGAGGACCAGCAAGAGCTTTCAGGGCTGGCTCCTGTAGTGTAGGAGCAATCGCTGGACGTTCGCAATTTCGGTGTTGAGCTCTGACGTGAATTAGCGAGAGGAAGCGATGATACGTCTGGAGCTTTGAGTGTCTAAACAAGTTCCGAGCCCAAGTGTTTGTGTTTCGTTTTAGAGGTTACCAGTGGGAGACGAGGACCAGCAAGAGCTTTCAGGGCTGGCACCTTTAGTGTAGGATCAATCGCTGGACGTTCGCAATTTCGGTGTTGAGCTCTGACGTGAATTAGCGAGAGGAAGCGATGATACGTCTGGAGCTTTGAGTGTCTAAACAAGTTGAGAGGCCATGTTTTTCTGGTTCGTTTTGGAGGTTACCAGTGGGAGATGAGGACCAGCAAGAGCTTTCAGGGCTGGCTCCTGTAGTGTAGGAGCAATCGCTGGACGTTCGCAATTTCGGTGTTGAGCTCTGACGTGAATTAGCGAGAGAAAGCGATGAGACGTCTGGAGCTTTGAGTGTCTAAACAAGTTCAGAGCCCAAGTGTTTGTGGTTCGTTTTGGAGGTTACCAGTGGGAGATGAGGACCAGGAAGAGCTTTCAGGGCTGGCACCTTTAGTGTAGGAGCAATCGCTGGACGTTCGCAATTTCGGTGTTGCGCTCTGACGTGAATTAGCGAGAGGAAGTGATGATACGTCTGGAGCTTTGAGTGTCTAAACAAGGTCAGAGCCCAAGTGTTTGTGGTTCGTTTTAGAGGTTACCAGTGGGAGATGAGGACCAGCAAGAGGTTTCGGGCTGGCTCCTTTAGTGTAGGAGCAATCGCTGGACGTTCGCAATTTCGGTGTTGAGCTCTGACGTGAATTAGCGAGAGGAAGCGATGATACGTCTGGAGCTTTGAGTGTCTAAACAAGTTCAGAGCCCAAGTGCTTCTGGTTCTTTTTGGAGTTTAGCAGTGGGAGATGAGGACCAGCAAGAGGTTTCAGGGCTGGCACCTTTAGTGTAGGAGCAATCGCTGGACGTTCGCAATTTCGGTGTTGAGCTCTGACGTGAATTAGCGAGAGGATGCAATGATACGTCTGGATCTTAGAGTGTCTAAACTAGTTCAGAGCCCAAGTGTTTGTGTTTCGTTTTGGAGGTTACCAGTGGGAGAGGAGGACCAGCAACAGCTTTCAGGGCTGGCACCTTTAGTGTAGGAGCAATCGCTGGACGTTCGCAATTTCGGTGTTGAGCTCTGACGTGAATTAGCGAGAGGAAGCGATGATACGTCTGGAGATTTGAGTGTCTAAACAAGTTCAGAGCCCAAGTGTTTGTGGTTCGTTTTGGAGGTTACCAGTGGGAGATGAGGACCAGCAAGAGCATTCAGGGCTGGTACCTTTAGTGTAGGAGCAATCGCTGGACGTTCGCAATTTCGGTGTTGCGCTCTGACGTGAATTAGAGAGAGGAAGCGATGATACGTCTGGACCTTTGAGTGTCTAAACAAGTTCAGAGCCCAAGTGCTTCTGGTTCTTTTTGGAGTTTAGCAGTGGGAGATGAGGACCAGCAAGAGCTTTCAGGGCTGGCACCTTTAGTGTAGGAGCAATCGCTGGACGTTCGCAATTTCGGTGTTGAGCTCTGACGTGAATTGACGAGAGGAAGCGTTGATACTTCTGGAGCTTTGTGTGTCTAAACAAGTTCAGAGCCCAAGTGTTTGTGTTTCGTTCTGGAGGTTACCAGTGGGAGAGGAGGACCAGCAAGAGCTTTCAGGGCTGGCACCTTTAGTGTAGGAGCAATCGCTGGACGTTCGCAATTTCGTTTCGGTGTTGAGCTCTGACGTGAATTAGCGAGAGGAAGCGATGATACGTCTGGAGATTTGAGTGTCTAAAGAAGTTGAGAGGCCATGTTTTTCTGGTTCGTTTTGGAGGTTACCAGTGGGAGATGAGGACCAGCAACAGCTTTCATGGCTGGCACCTTTAGTGTAGGAGCAATCGCTGGACGTTCGCAATTTCGGTGTTGAGCTCTGATGTGAATTAGCGAGAGGAAGTGATGATACGTCTGGAGCTTTGAGTGTCTAAACAAGGTCAGAGGCCCAAGTGTTTGTGGTTCGTTTTAGAGGTTACCAGTGGGAGATGAGGACCAGCAACAGCTTTCAGGGCTGGCTCCT
This sequence comes from Gavia stellata, assembly GCF_030936135.1. Classification (NCBI taxonomy): domain Eukaryota; kingdom Metazoa; phylum Chordata; class Aves; order Gaviiformes; family Gaviidae; genus Gavia; species Gavia stellata. The sequence goes on from NW_026776408.1 coordinate 47,491, forward strand.
GTAGTGTAGGAGCAATCGCTGGACGTTCGCAATTTCGGTGTTGAGCTCTGACGTGAATTAGCGAGAGGAAGCGATGATACGTCTGGAGCTTTGAGTGTCTAAACAAGTTCAGAGCCCAAGTGTTTGTGGTTCGTTTTAGAGGTTACCAGTGGGAGACGAGGACCAGCAAGAGCTTTCAGGCTGGCACCTTTAGTGTAGGAGCAATCGCTGGACGTTTCGCAATTTCGGTGTTGAGTTCTGACGTGAATTAGCGGGAGGAAGCGATGATACTTCTGGAGCTTTGAGTGTCTAAACAAGTTGAGAGCCCAAGTGTTTGTGGTTCGTTTTGGAGGTTACCAGTGGGAGATGAGGTCCAGCAAGAGGTTTCAGCCTGGCTCCTGTAGTGTAGGAGCAATCGCTGGATGTTCGCAATTTCGGTGTTGAGGGTGATTTGACGAGAGGAAGCGATGATACGTCTGGAGCTTTGAGTATCTAAACAAGTTCAGAGCCCAAGTGTTTGTGGTTCGTTTTGGAGGTTACCAGTGGGAGATGAGGAACAGCAAGAGCTTTCAGGGCTGGCACCTTTAGTGTAGGAGCAATCGCTGGACGTTCGCAATTTCGGTGTTGAGCTCTGACTGTGAATTAGCGAGAGGAAGCGATGATACTTCTGGAGCTTTGAGTGTCCTAAACATGTTGAGAGCCCAAGTGTTTGTGGTTCGTTTTGCAGGTTACCAGTGGGAGATGAGGACTAGCAAGAGGTTTCAGCCTGGCTCCTGTAGTGTAGGAGCAATCGCTGGACGTTCGCAATTTCGGTGTTGAGCTCTGACGTGAATTAGCGAGAGGAAGTGATGATACGTCTGGAGCTTTGAGTGCCTAAACAAGGTCAGAGCCCAAGTGTTTGTGGTTCGTTTTGGAGGTTACCAGTGGAGATGAGGACCAGCAACAGCTTTCAGGGCTGGCACCTTTACTGTAGGAGCAATCGCTGGACATTCGCAATTTCGGTGGTTGAGCTCTGACGTGAATTAGCGAGAGGAAGTGATGATACGTCTGGAGCTTTGAGTGTCTAAACAAGGTCAGAGCCCAAGTGTTTGTGGTTCGTTTGGAGTTTAGCAGTGGGAGATGAGGACCAGCAAGAGGTTTCAGGGCTCGCTCCTGTAGTGTAGGAGCAATCGCTGGACGTTCGCAATTTCGGTGTTGAGCTCTGACGTTGAATTAGCGAGAGGAAGCGATGATACGTCTGGAGCTTTGAGTGTCTAAACAAGTTCAGAGCCCAAGTGTTTGTGGTTCGTTTTGGAGGTTACCAGTGGGAGATGATGACCAGCAAGAGCTTTCAGGGCTGGCTCCTGTAGTGTAGAAGCAATCGCTGGACGTTCGCAATTTCGGTGTTGCGCTCTGACGTGAATTAGCGAGAGGAAGCGATGATACGTCTGGAGCTTTGAGTGTCTAAACAAGTTCAGAGCCCAAGTGATTCTGGTTCTTTTTGGAGTTTAGCAGTGGGAGATGAGGACCAGCAAGAGCTTTCAGGGCTGGCTCCTGTAGTGTAGGAGCAATCGCTGGACATTCGCAATTTCGGTGTTGAGCTCTGACGTGAATTAGCGAGAGGAAGCGATGATACGTCTGGAGCTTTGAGTGTCTAAACAAGTTCAGAGCCCAAGTGTTTGTGGTTCGTTTTGGAGGTTACCAGTGGGAGATGAGGACCAGCAAGAGCTTCAGGGCTGGCTCCTGTAGTGTAGGAGCAATCGCTGGACGTTCGCAATTTCGGTGTTGAGCTCTGACGTGAATTAGCGAGAGGAAGCGATGATACGTCTGGAGCTTTGAGTGTCTAAACAAGTTCAGAGCCCAAGTGTTTGTGGTTCGTTTTGGAGTTTACCAGTGGGAGATGAGGACCAGCAAGAGCTTTCAGGGCTGGCACCTTTAGTGTAGGAGCAATCGCTGGACGTTCGCAATTTTCGGTGTTGAGCTCTGACGTGAATTAGCGAGAGGAAGCGATGATACGTCTGGAGACTTGAGTGTCTAAACAATTTGAGAGGCCATGTTTTTCTGGTTCGTTTTGGAGTTTACCAGTGGGAGATGAGGACCAGCAACAGCTTTCAGGGCTGGCACCTTTAGTGTAGGAACAAACGCTGGACGTTCGCAATTTCGGTGTTGAGCTCTGACGTGAATTAGCGAGAGGAAGTGATGATACGTCTGGAGCTTTGAGTGTCTAAACAAGGGTCAGAGCCCAAGTGTTTGTGGTTCGTTTTAGAGGTTACCAGTGGGAGATGAGACCAGCAACAGCTTTCAGGGCTGGCTCCTGTAGTGTAGGAGCAATCGCTGGACGTTCGCAATTTCGGTGTTGAGCTCTGACGTGAATTAGCGAGAGAAGCGATGATACTTCTGGAGCTTTGAGTGTCTAAACAAGTTCAGAGCCCAAGTGTTTGTGGTTCGTTTTGGAGGTTACCAGTGGGAGATGAGGACCAGCAAGAGCTTTCAGGGCTGGCACCTTTAGTGTAGGAGCAATCGCTGGACGTTCGCAATGTCCGGTGTTGAGCTCTGACGTGAATTAGCGAGAGGAAGCGATGATACGTCTGGAGCTTTGAGTGTCTAAACAAGTTCAGAGCCCAAGTGCTTCTGGTTCTTTTTGGAGTTTAGCAGTGGGAGATGAGGACCAGCAAGAGCTTTCAGGGCTGGCACCTTTAGTGTAGGAGCAATCGCTGGACGTTCGCAATTTCGGTGTTGAGCTCTGACGTGAATTAGCGAGAGGATGCAATGATACGTCTGGAGCTCTGAGTGTCTAAACTAGTTCAGAGCCCAAGTGTTTGTGTTTCGTTTTGGAGGTTACCAGTGGGAGAGGAGGACCAGCAACAGCTTTCAGGGCTGGCACCTTTAGTGTAGGAGCAATCGCTGGACGTTCGCAATTTCGGTGTTGAGCTCTGACGTGAATTAGAGAGAGGAAGCGATGATACGTCTGGAGCTTTGAGTGTCTAAACAAGTTCAGAGCCCAAGTGTTTGTGGTTCGTTTTGGAGGTTACCAGTGGGAGATGAGGACCAGCAAGAGCATTCAGGGCTGGTACCTTTAGTGTAGGAGCAATCGCTGGACGTTCGCAATTTCGGTGTTGCGCTCTGACGTGAATTAGCGAGAGGAAGCGATGATACGTCTGGAGCTTTGAGTGTCTAAACAAGTTCAGAGCCCAAGTGCTTCTGGTTCTTTTTGGAGTTTAGCAGTGGGAGATGAGGACCAGCAAGAGCTTTCAGGGCTGGCACCTTTAGTGTAGGAGCAATCGCTGGACGTTCGCAATTTCGGTGTTGAGCTCTGACGTGAATTAGCGAGAGGAAGTGATGATACGTCTGGAGCTTTGAGTGCCTAAACAAGGTCAGAGCCCAAGTGTTTGTGGTTCGTTTTAGAGGTTACCAGTGGGAGATGAGGACCAGCAAGAGCTTTCAGGGCTGGCTCCTGTAGTGTAGGAGCAATCACTGGACGTTCGCAATTTCGGTGTTGAGCTCTGACGTGAATTAGCGAGAGGAAGCGATGATACGTCTGGAGCTTTGAGTGTCTAAACAAGTTCAGAGCCCAAGTGTTTGTGGTTCGTTTTAGAGGTTACCAGTGGGAGATGAGGACCAGCAAGAGGTTTCGGGCTGGCTCCTGTAGTGTAGGAGCAATCGCTGGACGTTCGCAATTTCGGTGTTGCGCTCTGACGTGAATTGACGAGAGGAAGCGATGATATGTCTGGAGCTTTGAGTGTGTAAACAAGTTGAGAGCCCAAGTGTTTGTGGTTCGTTTTGGAGGTTACCAGTGGGAGATGAGGACCAGCAAGAGGTTTCAGGGCTGGCTCCTGTAGTGTAGGAGCAATCGCTGGACGTTCGCAATTTCGGTGTTGCGCTCTGACGTGAATTAGCGAGAGGAAGCGATGATACGTCTGGAGCTTTGAGTGTCTAGACAAGTTCAGAGCCCAAGTGTTTGTGGTTCATTTTGGAGGTTACCAGTGGGAGATGAGGACCAGCAACAGCTTTCAGGGCTGGCACCTTTAGTGTAGGAGCAATCGCTGGACGTTCGCAATTTCGGTGTTGCGCTCTGACGTGAATTAGAGAGAGGAAGCGATGATACGTCTGGAGCTTTGAGTGTCTAAACAAGTTCAGAGCCCAAGTGTTTGTGTTTCATTTTGGAGGTTACCAGTGGGAGATGAGGACCAGCAAGAGCATTCAGGGCTGGCACCTTTAGTGTAGGAGCAATCGCTTGACGTTCTCAATTTCGGTGTTGCGCTCTGACGTGAATTAGAGAGAGGAAGCGATGATACGTCTGGACCTTTGAGTGTCTAAACAAGTTCAGAGCCCAAGTGCTTCTGGTTCTTTTTGGAGTTTAGCAGTGGGAGATGAGGACCAGCAACAGCTTTCAGGGCTGGCACCTTTAGTGTAGGAGCAATCGCTGGACGTTCGCAATTTCGGTGTTGAGCTCTGAAGTGAATTAGAGAGAGGAAGCGATGATACGTCTGGAGCTTTGAGCGTCTAAACAAGTTCAGAGCCCAAGTGCTTCTGGTTCTTTTTGGAGTTTCGCAGTGGGAGATGAGGACCACCAAGAGCTTTCAGGGCTGGCACCTTTAGTGTAGGAGCAATCACTGGACGTTCGCAATTTCGGTGTTGAGCTCTGACGTGAATTAGCGAGAGGAAGCGATGATACGTCTGGAGCTTTGAGTGTCTAAACAAGTTCAGAGCCCAAGTGTTTGTGGTTCATTTTGGAGGTTACCAGTGGGAGATGAGGACCAGCAAGAGGTTTCGGGCTGGCTCCTGTAGTGTAGGAGCAATCGCTGGACGTTCGCAATTTCGGTGTTGCGCTCTGACGTGAATTGACGAGAGGAAGCGATGATATGTCTGGAGCTTTGAGTGTGTAAACAAGTTGAGAGCCCAAGTGTTTGTGGTTCGATTTGGAAGTTACCAGTGGGAGATGAGGACCAGCAAGAGCTTTCATGGCTGGCACCTTTAGTGTAGGAGCAAACGCTGGACGTTCGCAATTTCGGTGTTGACCTCTGACGTGAATTAAGGAGAGGAAGCGATGATACTTCTGGAGCTTTGAGTGTCTAAACAAGTTGCGAGCCCAAGTGTTTGTGGTTCGTTTTGGAGGTTACCAGTGGGAGATGAGGACCAGCAAGAGGTTTCAGCCTGGCTCCTGTAGTGTAGGAGCAATTGCTGGACGTTCGCAATTTCGGTGTTGAGCTCTGACGTGAATTAGCGAGAGGAAGCGATGATACGTCTGGAGCTTTGAGTGTCTAAACAAGCTCAGAGCCCAAGTGCTTCTTGTTCTTTTTGGAGTTTCGCAGTGGGAGATGAGGACCAGCAACAGCTGTCAGGGCTGGCACCTTTAGTGTAGGAGCAATCGCTGGACGTTCGCAATTTTGGTGTTGAGTTCTGACGTGAATTAGCGAGAGGAAGCGATGATACGTCTGGAGCTTTGAGTGTCTAAACAAGTTCAGAGCCCAAGTGTTTGTGGTTCGTTTTGGAGGTTACCAGTGGGAGAGGAGGACCAGCAAGAGCTTTCAGGGCTGGCACCTTTAGTGTAGGAGCAATCGCTGGACGTTCGCAATTTCGGTGTTGAGCTCTGACGTGAATTAGCGAGAGGAAGCAATGATACGTCTGGAGCTTTGAGTGTCTAAACAAGTTCAGAGGCCAAGTCTTTGTGGTTCATTTTGGAGGTTACCAGTGGGAGATGAGGACCAGCAAGAGCATTCAGGCCTGGCACCTTTAGTGTAGGAGCAATCACTGGACGTTCGCAATTTCGGTGTTGAGCTCTGACGTGAATTAGCGAGAGGAAGCGATGATACTTCTGGAGCTTTGAGTGTCTAAACAAGTTCAGAGCCCAAGTGTTTGTGGTTCGTTTTAGAGGTTACCAGTGGGAGATGAGGTCCAGCAAGAGGTTTCAGCCTGGCTCCTGTAGTGTAGGAGCAATCGCTGGATGTTCGCAATTTCGGTGTTGAGGGTGATTTGACGAGAGGAAGCGATGATACGTCTGGAGCTTTGAGTATCTAAACAAGTTCAGAGCCCAAGTGTTTGTGGTTCGTTTTGGAGGTTACCAGTGGGAGATGAGGAACAGCAAGAGCTTTCAGGGCTGGCACCTTTAGTGTAGGAGCAATCGCTGGACGTTCGCAATTTCGGTGTTGAGCTCTGACGTGAATTAGCGAGAGGAAGCGATGATACTTCTGGAGCTTTGAGTGTCTAAACATGTTGAGAGCCCAAGTGTTTGTGGTTCGTTTTGCAGGTTACCAGTGGGAGATGAGGACTAGCAAGAGGTTTCAGCCTGGCTCCTGTAGTGTAGGAGCAATCGCTGGACGTTCGCAATTTCGGTGTTGAGCTCTGACGTGAATTAGCGAGAGGAAGTGATGATACGTCTGGAGCTTTGAGTGCCTAAACAAGGTCAGAGCCCAAGTGTTTGTGGTTCGTTTTGGAGGTTACCAGTGGGAGATGAGGACCAGCAACAGCTTTCAGGGCTGGCACCTTTACTGTAGGAGCAATCGCTGGACATTCGCAATTTCGGTGTTGAGCTCTGACGTGAATTAGCGAGAGGAAGTGATGATACGTCTGGAGCTTTGAGTGTCTAAACAAGGTCAGAGCCCAAGTGTTTGTGGTTCGTTTTGGAGTTTAGCAGTGGGAGATGAGGACCAGCAAGAGGTTTCAGGGCTCGCTCCTGTAGTGTAGGAGCAATCGCTGGACGTTCGCAATTTCGGTGTTGAGCTCTGACGTGAATTAGCGAGAGGAAGCGATGATACGTCTGGAGCTTTGAGTGTCTAAACAAGTTCAGAGCCCAAGTGTTTGTGGTTCGTTTTGGAGGTTACCAGTGGGAGATGAGGACCAGCAAGAGCTTTCAGGGCTGGCTCCTGTAGTGTAGAAGCAATCGCTGGACGTTCGCAATTTCGGTGTTGCGCTCTGACGTGAATTAGCGAGAGGAAGCGATGATACGTCTGGAGCTTTGAGTGTCTAAACAAGTTCAGAGCCCAAGTGATTCTGGTTCTTTTTGGAGTTTAGCAGTGGGAGATGAGGACCAGCAAGAGCTTTCAGGGCTGGCTCCTGTAGTGTAGGAGCAATCGCTGGACATTCGCAATTTCGGTGTTGAGCTCTGACGTGAATTAGCGAGAGGAAGCGATGATACGTCTGGAGCTTTGAGTGTCTAAACAAGTTCAGAGCCCAAGTGTTTGTGGTTCGTTTTGGAGGTTACCAGTGGGAGATGAGGACCAGCAAGAGCTTTCAGGGCTGGCTCCTGTAGTGTAGGAGCAATCGCTGGACGTTCGCAATTTCGGTGTTGAGCTCTGACGTGAATTAGCGAGAGGAAGCGATGATACGTCTGGAGCTTTGAGTGTCTAAACAAGTTCAGAGCCCAAGTGTTTGTGGTTCGTTTTGGAGTTTACCAGTGGGAGATGAGGACCAGCAAGAGCTTTCAGGGCTGGCACCTTTAGTGTAGGAGCAATCGCTGGACGTTCGCAATTTCGGTGTTGAGCTCTGACGTGAATTAGCGAGAGGAAGCGATGATACGTCTGGAGACTTGAGTGTCTAAACAATTTGAGAGGCCATGTTTTTCTGGTTCGTTTTGGAGTTTACCAGTGGGAGATGAGGACCAGCAACAGCTTTCAGGGCTGGCACCTTTAGTGTAGGAACAAACGCTGGACGTTCGCAATTTCGGTGTTGAGCTCTGACGTGAATTAGCGAGAGGAAGTGATGATACGTCTGGAGCTTTGAGTGTCTAAACAAGGTCAGAGCCCAAGTGTTTGTGGTTCGTTTTAGAGGTTACCAGTGGGAGATGAGGACCAGCAACAGCTTTCAGGGCTGGCTCCTGTAGTGTAGGAGCAATCGCTGGACGTTCGCAATTTCGGTGTTGAGCTCTGACGTGAATTAGCGAGAGGAAGCGATGATACTTCTGGAGCTTTGAGTGTCTAAACAAGTTCAGAGCCCAAGTGTTTGTGGTTCGTTTTGGAGGTTACCAGTGGGAGATGAGGACCAGCAAGAGCTTTCAGGGCTGGCACCTTTAGTGTAGGAGCAATCGCTGGACGTTCGCAATGTCGGTGTTGAGCTCTGACGTGAATTAGCGAGAGGAAGCGATGATACGTCTGGAGCTTTGAGTGTCTAAACAAGTTCAGAGCCCAAGTGCTTCTGGTTCTTTTTGGAGTTTAGCAGTGGGAGATGAGGACCAGCAAGAGGTTTCAGGGCTGGCACCTTTAGTGTAGGAGCAATCGCTGGACGTTCGCAATTTCGGTGTTGAGCTCTGACGTGAATTAGCGAGAGGATGCAATGATACGTCTGGAGCTCTGAGTGTCTAAACTAGTTCAGAGCCCAAGTGTTTGTGTTTCGTTTTGGAGGTTACCAGTGGGAGAGGAGGACCAGCAACAGCTTTCAGGGCTGGCACCTTTAGTGTAGGAGCAATCGCTGGACGTTCGCAATTTCGGTGTTGAGCTCTGACGTGAATTAGAGAGAGGAAGCGATGATACGTCTGGAGCTTTGAGTGTCTAAACAAGTTCAGAGCCCAAGTGTTTGTGGTTCGTTTTGGAGGTTACCAGTGGGAGATGAGGACCAGCAAGAGCATTCAGGGCTGGTACCTTTAGTGTAGGAGCAATCGCTGGACGTTCGCAATTTCGGTGTTGCGCTCTGACGTGAATTAGCGAGAGGAAGCGATGATACGTCTGGAGCTTTGAGTGTCTAAACAAGTTCAGAGCCCAAGTACTTCTGGTTCTTTTTGGAGTTTAGCAGTGGGAGATGAGGACCAGCAAGAGCTTTCAGGGCTGGCACCTTTAGTGTAGGAGCAATCGCTGGACGTTCGCAATTTCGGTGTTGAGCTCTGACGTGAATTAGCGAGAGGAAGTGATGATACGTCTGGAGCTTTGAGTGCCTAAACAAGGTCAGAGCCCAAGTGTTTGTGGTTCGTTTTAGAGGTTACCAGTGGGAGATGAGGACCAGCAAGAGCTTTCAGGGCTGGCTCCTGTAGTGTAGGAGCAATCACTGGACGTTCGCAATTTCGGTGTTGAGCTCTGACGTGAATTAGCGAGAGGAAGCGATGATACGTCTGGAGCTTTGAGTGTCTAAACAAGTTCAGAGCCCAAGTGTTTGTGGTTCGTTTTAGAGGTTACCAGTGGGAGATGAGGACCAGCAAGAGGTTTCGGGCTGGCTCCTGTAGTGTAGGAGCAATCGCTGGACGTTCGCAATTTCGGTGTTGCGCTCTGACGTGAATTGACGAGAGGAAGCGATGATATGTCTGGAGCTTTGAGTGTGTAAACAAGTTGAGAGCCCAAGTGTTTGTGGTTCGTTTTGGAGGTTACCAGTGGTAGATGAGGACCAGCAAGAGGTTTCAGGGCTGGCTCCTGTAGTGTAGGAGCAATCGCTGGACGTTCGCAATTTCGGTGTTGCGCTCTGACGTGAATTAGCGAGAGGAAGCGATGATACGTCTGGAGCTTTGAGTGTCTAGACAAGTTCAGAGCCCAAGTGTTTGTGGTTCATTTTGGAGGTTACCAGTGGGAGATGAGGACCAGCAACAGCTTTCAGGGCTGGCACCTTTAGTGTAGGAGCAATCGCTGGACGTTCGCAATTTCGGTGTTGCGCTCTGACGTGAATTAGAGAGAGGAAGCGATGATACGTCTGGAGCTTTGAGTGTCTAAACAAGTTCAGAGCCCAAGTGTTTGTGTTTCATTTTGGAGGTTACCAGTGGGAGATGAGGACCAGCAAGAGCATTCAGGGCTGGCACCTTTAGTGTAGGAGCAATCGCTTGACGTTCTCAATTTCGGTGTTGCGCTCTGACGTGAATTAGAGAGAGGAAGCGATGATACGTCTGGACCTTTGAGTGTCTAAACAAGTTCAGAGCCCAAGTGCTTCTGGTTCTTTTTGGAGTTTAGCAGTGGGAGATGAGGACCAGCAACAGCTTTCAGGGCTGGCACCTTTAGTGTAGGAGCAATCGCTGGACGTTCGCAATTTCGGTGTTGAGCTCTGAAGTGAATTAGAGAGAGGAAGCGATGATACGTCTGGAGCTTTGAGCGTCTAAACAAGTTCAGAGCCCAAGTGCTTCTGGTTCTTTTTGGAGTTTCGCAGTGGGAGATGAGGACCACCAAGAGCTTTCAGGGCTGGCACCTTTAGTGTAGGAGCAATCACTGGACGTTCGCAATTTCGGTGTTGAGCTCTGACGTGAATTAGCGAGAGGAAGCGATGATACGTCTGGAGCTTTGAGTGTCTAAACAAGTTCAGAGCCCAAGTGTTTGTGGTTCATTTTGGAGGTTACCAGTGGGAGATGAGGACCAGCAAGAGGTTTCGGGCTGGCTCCTGTAGTGTAGGAGCAATCGCTGGACGTTCGCAATTTCGGTGTTGCGCTCTGACGTGAATTGACGAGAGGAAGCGATGATATGTCTGGAGCTTTGAGTGTGTAAACAAGTTGAGAGCCCAAGTGTTTGTGGTTCGATTTGGAAGTTACCAGTGGGAGATGAGGACCAGCAAGAGCTTTCATGGCTGGCACCTTTAGTGTAGGAGCAAACGCTGGACGTTCGCAATTTCGGTGTTGACCTCTGACGTGAATTAAGGAGAGGAAGCGATGATACTTCTGGAGCTTTGAGTGTCTAAACAAGTTGCGAGCCCAAGTGTTTGTGGTTCGTTTTGGAGGTTACCAGTGGGAGATGAGGACCAGCAAGAGGTTTCAGCCTGGCTCCTGTAGTGTAGGAGCAATTGCTGGACGTTCGCAATTTCGGTGTTGAGCTCTGACGTGAATTAGCGAGAGGAAGCGATGATACGTCTGGAGCTTTGAGTGTCTAAACAAGCTCAGAGCCCAAGTGCTTCTTGTTCTTTTTGGAGTTTCGCAGTGGGAGATGAGGACCAGCAACAGCTGTCAGGGCTGGCACCTTTAGTGTAGGAGCAATCGCTGGACGTTCGCAATTTTGGTGTTGAGTTCTGACGTGAATTAGCGAGAGGAAGCGATGATACGTCTGGAGCTTTGAGTGTCTAAACAAGTTCAGAGCCCAAGTGTTTGTGGTTCGTTTTGGAGGTTACCAGTGGGAGAGGAGGACCAGCAAGAGCTTTCAGGGCTGGCACCTTTAGTGTAGGAGCAATCGCTGGACGTTCGCAATTTCGGTGTTGAGCTCTGACGTGAATTAGCGAGAGGAAGCAATGATACGTCTGGAGCTTTGAGTGTCTAAACAAGTTCAGAGGCCAAGTCTTTGTGGTTCATTTTGGAGGTTACCAGTGGGAGATGAGGACCAGCAAGAGCATTCAGGCCTGGCACCTTTAGTGTAGGAGCAATCACTGGACGTTCGCAATTTCGGTGTTGAGCTCTGACGTGAATTAGCGAGAGGAAGCGATGATACTTCTGGAGCTTTGAGTGTCTAAACAAGTTCAGAGCCCAAGTGTTTGTGGTTCGTTTTAGAGGTTACCAGTGGGAGATGAGGACCAGCAAGAGGTTTCGGGCTGGCTCCTGTAGTGTAGGAGCAATCGCTGGACGTTCGCAATTTCGGTGTTGCGCTCTGACGTGAATTGACGAGAGGAAGCGATGATATGTCTGGAGCTTTGAGTGTGTAAACAAGTTGAGAGCCCAAGTGTTTGTGGTTCGTTTTGGAGGTTACCAGTGGGAGATGAGGACCAGCAAGAGGTTTCAGGGCTGGCTCCTGTAGTGTAGGAGCAATCGCTGGACGTTCGCAATTTCGGTGTTGCGCTCTGACGTGAATTAGCGAGAGGAAGCGATGATACGTCTGGAGCTTTGAGTGTCTAGACAAGTTCAGAGCCCAAGTGTTTGAGGTTCATTTTGGAGGTTACCAGTGGGAGATGAGGACCAGCAAGAGCTTTCAGGGCTGGCACCTTTAGTGTAGGAGCAATCGCTGGACGTTCGCAATTTCGGTGTTGAGCTCTGACGTGAATTAGAGAGAGGAAGCGATGATACGTCTGGAGCTTTGAGCGTCTAAACAAGTTCAGAGCCCAAGTGTTTGTGGTTCATTTTGGAGGTTACCAGTGGGAGATGAGGACCAGCAAGAGCATTCAGGGCTGGCACCTTTAGTGTAGGAGCAATCGCTGGACGTTCGCAATTTCGGTGTTGCGCTCTGACGTGAATTAGAGAGAGGAAGCGATGATACGTCTGGACCTTTGAGTGTCTAAACAAGTTCAGAGCCCAAGTGCTTCTGGTTCTTTTTGGAGTTTAGCAGTGGGAGATGAGGACCAGCAACAGCTTTCAGGGCTGGCACCTTTAGTGTAGGAGCAATCGCTGGACGTTCGCAATTTCGGTGTTGAGCTCTGAAGTGAATTAGAGAGAGGAAGCGATGATACGTCTGGAGCTTTGAGTGTCTAAACAAGTTCAGAGCCCAAGTGTTTGTGGTTCGATTTGGAAGTTACCAGTGGGAGATGAGGACCAGCAACAGCTTTCATGGCTGGCACCTTTAGTGTAGGAGCAAACGCTGGACGTTCGCAATTTCGGTGTTGACCTCTGACGTGAATTAGCGAGAGGAAGCGATGATACTTCTGGAGCTTTGAGTGTCTAAACAAGTTCAGAGCCCAAGTGTTTGTGGTTCGTTTTGGAGGTTACCAGTGGGAGATGAGGACCAGCAAGAGGTTTCAGCCTGGCTCCTGTAGTGTAGGAGCAATTGCTGGACGTTCGCAATTTCGGTGTTGAGCTCTGACGTGAATTAGCGAGAGGAAGCGATGATACGTCTGGAGCTTTGAGTGTCTAAACAAGTTCAGAGCCCAAGTGCTTCTGGTTCTTTTTGGAGTTTCGCAGTGGGAGATGAGGACCAGCAACAGCTGTCAGGGCTGGCACCTTTAGTGTAGGAGCAATCGCTGGACGTTCGCAATTTTGGTGTTGAGTTCTGACGTGAATTAGCGAGAGGAAGCGATGATACGTCTGGAGCTTTGAGTGTCTAAACAAGTTCAGAGCCCAAGTGTTTGTGGTTCATTTTGGAGGTTACCAGTGGGAGAGGAGGACCAGCAACAGCTTTCAGGGCTGGCACCTTTAGTGTAGGAGCAATCGCTGGACGTTCGCAATTTCGGTGTTGAGCTCTGACGTGAATTAGCGAGAGGAACCGATGATACTTCTGGAGCTTTGAGTGTCTAAACAAGTTCAGAGCCCAAGTGTTTGTGGTTCATTTTGGAGGTTACCAGTGGGAGATGAGGACCAGCAAGAGCTTTCAGGGCTGGCACCTTTAGTGTAGGAGCAATCGCTGGACGTTCGCAATTTCGGTGTTGCGCTCTGACGTGAATTAGAGAGAGGAAGTGATGATACGTCTGGAGCTTTGAGTGTCTAAACAAGTTCAGAGCCCAAGTGCTTCTGGTTCTTTTTGGAGTTTCGCAGTGGGAGATGAGGACCAGCAAGAGCTTTCAGGGCTGGCACCTTTAGTGTAGGAGCAATCGCTGGACGTTCGCAATTTCGGTGTTGAGCTCTGACGTGAATTGACGAGAGGAAGCGTTGATACTTCTGGAGCTTTGTGTGTCTAAACAAGTTCAGAGCCCAAGTGTTTGTGTTTCGTTCTGGAGGTTACCAGTGGGAGAGGAGGACCAGCAACAGCTTTCAGGGCTGGCACCTTTAGTGTAGGAGCAATCGCTGGACGTTCGCAATTTCGGTGTTGAGCTCTGACGTGAATTAGCGAGAGGAAGTGATGATACGTCTGGAGCTTTGAGTGTCTAAACAAGGTCAGAGCCCAAGTGTTTGTGGTTCGTTTTAGAGGTTACCAGTGGGAGATGAGGACCAGCAAGAGGTTTCAGGGCTGGCTCCTGTAGTGTAGGAGCAATCGCTGGACGTTCACAATTTCGGTGTTGAGCTCTGACGTGAATTAGCGAGAGGAAGCGATGATACGTCTGGAGCTTTGAGTGTCTAAACAAGTTCCGAGCCCAAGTGTTTGTGGTTCGTTTTAGAGGTTACCAGTGGGAGATGAGGACCAGCAAGAGCTTTCAGGGCTGGCACCTTTAGTGTAGGAGCAATCGCTGGACGTTCGCAATTTCGGTGTTGAGCTCTGACATGAATTAGCGAGAGGAAGCGATGATACTTCTGGAGCTTTGAGTGTCTAAACAAGTTCAGAGCCCAAGTGTTTGTGGTTCGTTTTGGAGGTTACCAGTGGGAGATGAGGTCCAGCAAGAGGTTTCAGCCTGGCTCCTGTAGTGTAGGAGCAATCGCTGGACGTTCGCAATTTCGGTGTTGAGCTCTGACGTGAATTAGCGAGAGGAAGCGATGATACTTCTGGAGCTTTGAGTGTCTAAACAAGTTGAGAGCCTAAGTGTTTGTGGTTCGTTTTGGAGGTTAGCAGTGGGAGATGAGGACCAGCAAGAGGTTTCAGGGCTGGCTCCTGTAGTGTAGGAGCAATCGCTGGACGTTCGCAATTTCGGTGTTGAGCTCTGACGTGAATTAGCGAGAGGAAGCGATGATACGTCTGGAGCTTTGAGTGTCTAAACAAGTTCAGAGCCCAAGTGTTTGTGGTTCGTTTTGGAGGTTACCAGTGGGAGATGAGGACCAGCAAGAGCTTTCATGGCTGGCACCTTTAGTGTAGGAGCAGTCGCTGGACGTTCGCAATTTCAGTGTTGAGCTCTGACGTGAATTAGCGAGAGGAAGCGATGATACGTCTGGAGCTTTGAGTGTCTAAACAAGTTCAGAGCCCAAGTGTTTGTGGTTCGTTTTGGAGGTTACCAGTGGGAGATTAGGACGAGCAACAGCTTTCAGGGTCGGCACCTTTAGTGTAGGAGCAATCGCTGGACGTTCGCAATTTCAGTGTTGCGCTCTGACGTGAATTAGCGAGAGGAAGTGATGATACGTCTGGAGCTTTGAGTGTCTAAACAAGTTCAGAGCCCAAGTGTTTGTGGTTCGTTTTGGAGGTTACCAGTGGGAGAGGAGGACCAGCAACAGCTTTCAGGGCTGGCACCTTTAGTGTAGGAGCAATCGCTGGACGTTCGCAATTTCGGTGTTGAGCTCTGAAGTGAATTGACGAGAGGAAGCGATGATACGTCTGGAGCTTTGAGTGTCTAAACAAGTTCAGAGCCCAAGTGTTTGTGGTTCGTTTTGGAGGTTACCAGTGGGAGATGAGGACCAGCAAGAGCTTTCAGGGCTGGCACCTTTAGTGTAGGAGCAATCGCTGGACGTTCGCAATTTCGGTGTTGAGCTCTGACGTGAATTAGCGAGAAGAAGTGATGATACGTCTGGAGCTTTGAGTGTCTAAACAAGTTGAGAGCCCAAGTGTTTGTGGTTCGTTTTGGAGGTTACCAGTGGGAGATGAGGACCAGCAAGAGGTTTCGGGCTGGCTGCTGTAGTGTAGGAGCAATCGCTGGACGTTCGCAATTTCGGTGTTGCGCTCTGACGTGAATTAGCGAGAAGAAGTGATGATACGTCTGGAGCTTTGAGTGTCTAAACAAGTTGAGAGCCCAAGTGTTTGTGGTTCGTTTTGGAGGTTACCAGTGGGAGATGAGGACCAGCAAGAGGTTTCGGGCTGGCTCCTGTAGTGTAGGAGCAATCGCTGGACGTTCGCAATTTCGGTGTTGAGCTCTGACGTGAATTGACGAGAGGAAGCGATGATACGTCTGGACCTTTGAGTGTCTAAACAAGTTCAGAGCCCAAGTGTTTGTGGTTCGTTTTGGAGGTTACCAGTGGGAGAGGAGGACCAGCAACAGCTTTCAGGGCTGGCACCTTTAGTGTAGGAGCAATCGCTGGACGTTCGCAATTTCGGTGTTGAGCTCTGACGTGAATTGACGAGAGGAAGCGATGATACGTCTGGAGCTTTGAGTGTCTAAACAAGTTGAGAGCCCAAGTGTTTGTGGTTCCTTTTGGAGGTTATCAGTGGGAGATGAGGACCAGCAAGAGCTTTCAGGGCTGGCACCTTCAGTGTAGGAGCAATTGCTTGACGTTAGCAATTTCGGTGTTGCGCTCTGACGTGAATTAGCGAGAGGAAGCGATGATACGTCTGGAGCTTTGAGTGTCTAAACAAGTTGAGAGCCCAAGTGTTTGTGGTTCGTTTTGGAGGTTACCAGTGGGAGATGAGGACCAGCAAGAGGTTTCAGCCTGGCTCCTGCAGTGTAGGAGCAATCGCTGGACGTTCGCAATTTCGGTGTTGAGCTCTGACGTGAATTAGCGAGAGGAAGCGATGATACGTCTGGAGCTTTGAGTGTCTAAACAAGTTCAGAGCCCAAGTGCTTCTGGTTCTTTTTGGAGTTTAGCAGTGGGAGATGAGGACCAGCAACAGCTTTCAGGGCTGGCACCTTTAGTGTAGGAGCAATCGCTGGACGTTCGCAATTTCGGTGTTGAGCTCTGACGTGAATTAGCGAGAGGATGCAATGATACGTCTGGAGCTTTGAGTGTCTAAACTAGTTCAGAGCCCAAGTGTTTGTGTTTCGTTCTGGAGGTTACCAGTGGGAGAGGAGGACCAGCAACAGCTTTCAGGGCTGGCACCTTTAGCGTAGGATCAATCGCTGGACGTTCGCAATTTTGGTGTTGAGTTCTGACGTGAATTAGCGAGAGGAAGCGATGATACGTCTGGAGCTTTGAGTGTCTAAACAAGTTCAGAGCCCAAGTGTTTGTGGTTCGTTTTGGAGGTTACCAGTGGGAGAGGAGGACCAGCAACAGCTTTCAGGGCTGGCACCTTTAGTGTAGGAGCAATCGCTGGACGTTCGCAATTTCGATGTTGAGCTCTGATGTGAATTAAGGAGAGGAAGCGATGATACGTCTGGAGCTTTGAGTGTCTAAACAAGTTCAGAGCCCAAGTGTTTGTGGTTCGTTTTAGAGGTTACCAGTGGGAGATGAGGACCAGCAAGAGCTTTCAGGGCTGGCACCTTTAGTGTAGGATCAATCGCTGGACGTTCGCAATTTCGGTGTTGAGCTCTGACATGAATTAGCGAGAGGAAGCGATGATACTTCTGGAGCTTTGAGTGTCTAAACAAGTTCAGAGCCCAAGTGTTTGTGGTTCGTTTTGGAGGTTACCAGTGGGAGATGAGGTCCAGCAAGAGGTTTCAGCCTGGCTCCTGTAGTGTAGGAGCAATCGCTGGACGTTCGCAATTTCGGTGTTGAGCTCTGACGTGAATTAGCGAGAGGAAGCGATGATACTTCTGGAGCTTTGAGTGTCTAAACAAGTTGAGAGCCTAAGTGTTTGTGGTTCGTTTTGGAGGTTAGCAGTGGGAGATGAGGACCAGCAAGAGGTTTCAGGGCTGGCTCCTGTAGTGTAGGAGCAATCGCTGGACGTTCGCAATTTCGGTGTTGAGCTCTGACGTGAATTAGCGAGAGGAAGCGATGATACGTCTGGAGCTTTGAGTGTCTAAACAAGTTCAGAGCCCAAGTGTTTGTGGTTCGTTTTGGAGGTTACCAGTGGGAGATGAGGACCAGCAAGAGCTTTCATGGCTGGCACCTTTAGTGTAGGAGCAGTCGCTGGACGTTCGCAATTTCAGTGTTGAGCTCTGACGTGAATTAGCGAGAGGAAGCGATGATACGTCTGGAGCTTTGAGTGTCTAAACAAGTTCAGAGCCCAAGTGTTTGTGGTTCGTTTTGGAGGTTACCAGTGGGAGATTAGGACGAGCAACAGCTTTCAGGGTCGGCACCTTTAGTGTAGGAGCAATCGCTGGACGTTCGCAATTTCAGTGTTGCGCTCTGACGTGAATTAGCGAGAGGAAGTGATGATACGTCTGGAGCTTTGAGTGTCTAAACAAGTTCAGAGCCCAAGTGTTTGTGGTTCGTTTTAGAGGTTACCAGTGGGAGATGAGGACCAGCAAGAGCTTTCAGGGCTGGCACCTTTAGTGTAGGAGCAATCGCTGGACGTTCGCAATTTCGGTGTTGAGCTCTGACGTGAATTAGCGAGAGGAAGCGATGATACGTCTGGAGCTTTGAGTGTCTAAACAAGTTCAGAGCCCAAGTGCTTCTGGTTCTTTTTGGAGTTTCGCAGTGGGAGATGAGGACCAGCAAGAGCTTTCAGGGCTGGCACCTTTAGTGTAGGAGCAATCGCTGGACGTTCACAATTTCGGTGTTGAGCTCTGAAGTGAATTGACGAGAGGAAGCGATGATACGTCTGGAGCTTTGAGTGTCTAAACAAGTTCAGAGCCCAAGTGTTTGTGGTTCGTTTTGGAGGTTACCAGTGGGAGATGAGGACCAGCAAGAGCTTTCAGGGCTGGCACCTTTAGTGTAGGAGCAATCGCTGGACGTTCGCAATTTCGGTGTTGCGCTCTGACGTGAATTAGCGAGAGGAAGCGATGATACGTCTGGAGCTTTGAGTGTCTAAACAAGTTGAGAGCCCAAGTGTTTGTGGTTCGTTTTGGAGGTTACCAGTGGGAGATGAGGACCAGCAACAGCTTTCAGGGCTGGCACCTTTAGTGTAGGAGCAATCGCTGGACGTTCGCAATTTCGGTGTTGAGCTCTGACGTGAATTAGCGAGAGGATGCAATGATACGTCTGGAGCTTTGAGTGTCTAAACTAGTTCAGAGCCCAAGTGTTTGTGTTTCGTTCTGGAGGTTACCAGTGGGAGAGGAGGACCAGCAACAGCTTTCAGGGCTGGCACCTTTAGCGTAGGATCAATCGCTGGACGTTCGCAATTTTGGTGTTGAGTTCTGACGTGAATTAGCGAGAGGAAGCGATGATACGTCTGGAGCTTTGAGTGTCTAAACAAGTTCAGAGCCCAAGTGTTTGTGGTTCGTTTTGGAGGTTACCAGTGGGAGAGGAGGACCAGCAACAGCTTTCAGGGCTGGCACCTTTAGTGTAGGAGCAATCGCTGGACGTTCGCAATTTCGATGTTGAGCTCTGATGGGAATTAAGGAGAGGAAGCGATGATACTTCTGGAGCTTTGAGTGTCTAAACAAGTTGAGAGCCCAAGTGTTTGTGGTTCGTTTTGGAGGTTACCAGTGGGAGAGGAGGACCAGCAAGAGGTTTCAGCCTGGCTCCTGTAGTGTAGGAGCAATCGCTGGACGTTCGCAATTTCGGTGTTGAGCTCTGACGTGAATTAGCGAGAGGAAGCGATGATACGTCTGGAGCTTTGAGTGTCTAAACAAGTTCAGAGCCCAAGTGTTTGTGGTTCATTTTGGAGGTTACCAGTGGGAGATGAGGACCAGCAAGAGCATTCAGGGCTGGTACCTTTAGTGTAGGAGCAATCGCTGGACGTTCGCAATTTCGGTGTTGCGCTCTGACGTGAATTAGAGAGATAAAGCGATGATACGTCTGGAGCTTTGAGTGTCTAAACAAGTTCAGAGCCCAAGTGTTTGTGTTTCGTTCTGGAGGTTACCAGTGGGAGATGAGGACCAGCAACAGCTTTCAGGGCTGGCACCTTTAGTGTAGGAGCAATCGCTGGACGTTCGCAATTTCGGTGTTGAGCTCTGACGTGAATTAGCGAGAGGAAGCGATGATACGTCTGGAGCTTTGAGTGTCTAAACAAGTTCCGAGCCCAAGTGTTTGTGGTTCGTTTTAGAGGTTACCACTGGGAGATGAGGACCAGCAAGAGCTTTCAGGGCTGGCACCTTTAGTGTAGGAGCAATCGCTGGACGTTCGCAATTTCGGTGTTGAGCTCTGACATGAATTAGCGAGAGGAAGCGATGATACTTCTGGAGCTTTGAGTGTCTAAACAAGTTCAGTCCCAAGTGTTTGTGGTTCGTTTTGGAGGTTACCAGTGGGAGATGAGGACCAGCAAGAGGTTTCAGGGCTGGCTCCTGTAGTGTAGGAGCAATCGCTGGACGTTCGCAATTTCGGTGTTGAGCTCTGACGTGAATTAGCGAGAGGAAGCGATGATACGTCTGGAGCTTTGAGTGTCTAAACAAGTTCAGAGCCCAAGTGTTTGTGGTTCGTTTTGGAGGTTACCAGTGGGAGATGAGGACCAGCAAGAGCTTTCATGGCTGGCACCTTTAGTGTAGGAGCAGTCGCTGGACGTTCGCAATTTCAGTGTTGAGCTCTGACGTGAATTAGCGAGAGGAAGCGATGATACGTCTGGAGCTTTGAGTGTCTAAACAAGTTCAGAGCCCAAGTGTTTGTGGTTCGTTTTGGAGGTTACCAGTGGGAGATTAGGAACAGCAAGAGCTTTCAGGGTCGGCACCTTTAGTGTAGGAGCAATCGCTGGACGTTCGCAATTTCAGTGTTGCGCTCTGACGTGAATTAGCGAGAGGAAGTGATGATACGTCTGGAGCTTTGAGTGTCTAAACAAGTTGAGAGCCCAAGTGTTTGTGGTTCGTTTTAGAGGTTACCAGTGGGAGATGAGGACCAGCAAGAGCTTTCAGGGCTGGCACCTTTAGTGTAGGAGCAATCGCTGGACGTTCGCAATTTCGGTGTTGCGCTCTGACGTGAATTAGCGAGAAGAAGTGATGATACGTCTGGAGCTTTGAGTGTCTAAACAAGTTGAGAGCCCAAGTGTTTGTGGTTCGTTTTGGAGGTTACCAGTGGGAGATGAGGACCAGCAAGAGCATTCAGGGCTGGTACCTTTAGTGTAGGAGCAATCGCTGGACGTTCGCAATTTCGGTCTTGCGCTCTGACGTGAATTAGCGAGAGGAAGCGATGATACGTCTGGAGCTTTGAGTGTCTAAACAAGTTCAGAGCCCAAGTGCTTCTGGTTCTTTTTGGAGTTTAGCAGTGGGAGATGAGGACCAGCAAGAGCTTTCAGGGCTGGCACCTTTAGTGTAGGAGCAATCGCTGGACGTTCGCAATTTCGGTGTTGAGCTCTGACGTGAATTAGCGAGAGGAAGTGATGATACGTCTGGAGCTTTGAGTGCCTAAACAAGGTCAGAGCCCAAGTGTTTGTGGTTCGTTTTAGAGGTTACCAGTGGGAGATGAGGACCAGCAAGAGCTTTCAGGGCTGGCTCCTGTAATGTAGGAGCAATCACTGGACGTTCGCAATTTCGGTGTTGAGCTCTGACGTGAATTAGCGAGAGGAAGCGATGATACGTCTGGAGCTTTGAGTGTCTAAACAAGTTCAGAGCCCAAGTGTTTGTGGTTCGTTTTAGAGGTTACCAGTGGGAGATGAGGACCAGCAAGAGGTTTCGGGCTGGCTCCTGTAGTGTAGGAGCAATCGCTGGACGTTCGCAATTTCGGTGTTGCGCTCTGACGTGAATTGACGAGAGGAAGCGATGATATGTCTGGAGCTTTGAGTGTGTAAACAAGTTGAGAGCCCAAGTGTTTGTGGTTCGTTTTGGAGGTTACCAGTGGGAGATGAGGACCAGCAAGAGGTTTCAGGGCTGGCTCCTGTAGTGTAGGAGCAATCGCTGGACGTTCGCAATTTCGGTGTTGCGCTCTGACGTGAATTAGCGAGAGGAAGCGATGATACGTCTGGAGCTTTGAGTGTCTAGACAAGTTCAGAGCCCAAGTGCTTCTGGTTCTTTTTGGAGTTTAGCAGTGGGAGATGAGGACCAGCAAGAGGTTTCAGGGCTGGCACCTTTAGTGTAGGAGCAATCGCTGGACGTTCGCAATTTCGGTGTTGCGCTCTGACGTGAATTAGAGAGAGGAAGCGATGATACGTCTGGAGCTTTGAGTGTCTAAACAAGTTCAGAGCCCAAGTGTTTGTGGTTCATTTTGGAGGTTACCAGTGGGAGATGAGGACCAGCAAGAGCATTCAGGGCTGGCACCTTTAGTGTAGGAGCAATCGCTTGACGTTCTCAATTTCGGTGTTGCGCTCTGACGTGAATTAGCGAGAGGAAGCGATGATACGTCTGGAGCTCTGAGTGTCTAAACAAGTTCAGAGCCCAAGTGCTTCTGGTTCTTTTTGGAGTTTAGCAGTGGGAGATGAGGACCAGCAACAGCTTTCAGGGCTGGCACCTTTAGTGTAGGAGCAATCGCTGGACGTTCGCAATTTCAGTGTTGAGCTCTGAAGTGAATTAGCGAGAGGAAGTGATGATACGTCTGGAGCTTTGAGTGTCTAAACAAGTTCAGAGCCCAAGTGCTTCTGGTTCTTTTTGGAGTTTAGCAGTGGGAGATGAGGACCAGCAACAGCTTTCATGGCTGGCACCTTTAGTGTAGGAGCAAACGCTGGACGTTCGCAATTTCGGTGTTGAGCTCTGATGTGAATTAAGGAGAGGAAGCGATGATACTTCTGGAGCTTTGAGTGTCTAAACAAGTTCAGAGCCCAAGTGTTTGTGGTTCATTTTGGAGGTTACCAGTGGGAGATGAGGACCAGCAAGAGCATTCAGGCCTGGCACCTTTAGTGTAGGAGCAATCGCTGGACGTTCGCAATTTCGGTGTTGCGCTCTGACGTGAATTAGAGAGAGGAAGCGATGATACGTCTGGAGCTTTGAGTGTCTAAACAAGTTCAGAGCCCAAGTGCTTCTGGTTCTTTTTGGAGTTTCGCAGTGGGAGATGAGGACCACCAAGAGCTTTCAGGGCTGGCACCTTTAGTGTAGGAGC
Source organism: Gavia stellata (assembly GCF_030936135.1). Taxonomy (NCBI): domain Eukaryota; kingdom Metazoa; phylum Chordata; class Aves; order Gaviiformes; family Gaviidae; genus Gavia; species Gavia stellata. The sequence goes on from NW_026776408.1 coordinate 69,704, forward strand.
AATCGCTGGACGTTCGCAATTTCGGTGTTGAGCTCTGACGTGAATTAGCGAGAGGAAGCGATGATACGTCTGGAGCTTTGAGTGTCTAAACAAGTTCAGAGCCCAAGTGTTTGTGGTTCGTTTTAGAGGTTACCAGTGGGAGATGAGGACCAGCAAGAGGTTTCGGGCTGGCTCCTGTAGTGTAGGAGCAATCGCTGGACGTTCGCAATTTCGGTGTTGCGCTCTGACGTGAATTGACGAGAGGAAGCGATGATATGTCTGGAGCTTTGAGTGTGTAAACAAGTTGAGAGCCCAAGTGTTTGTGGTTCGATTTGGAAGTTACCAGTGGGAGATGAGGACCAGCAAGAGCTTTCATGGCTGGCACCTTTAGTGTAGGAGCAAACGCTGGACGTTCGCAATTTCGGTGTTGACCTCTGACGTGAATTAAGGAGAGGAAGCGATGATACTTCTGGAGCTTTGAGTGTCTAAACAAGTTGCGAGCCCAAGTGTTTGTGGTTCGTTTTGGAGGTTACCAGTGGGAGATGAGGACCAGCAAGAGGTTTCAGCCTGGCTCCTGTAGTGTAGGAGCAATTGCTGGACGTTCGCAATTTCGGTGTTGAGCTCTGACGTGAATTAGCGAGAGGAAGCGATGATACGTCTGGAGCTTTGAGTGTCTAAACAAGCTCAGAGCCCAAGTGCTTCTTGTTCTTTTTGGAGTTTCGCAGTGGGAGATGAGGACCAGCAACAGCTGTCAGGGCTGGCACCTTTAGTGTAGGAGCAATCGCTGGACTTTCGCAATTTTGGTGTTGAGTTCTGACGTGAATTAGCGAGAGGAAGCGATGATACGTCTGGAGCTTTGAGTGTCTAAACAAGTTCAGAGCCCAAGTGTTTGTGGTTCGTTTTGGAGGTTACCAGTGGGAGAGGAGGACCAGCAAGAGCTTTCAGGGCTGGCACCTTTAGTGTAGGAGCAATCGCTGGACGTTCGCAATTTCGGTGTTGAGCTCTGACGTGAATTAGCGAGAGGAAGCAATGATACGTCTGGAGCTTTGAGTGTCTAAACAAGTTCAGAGGCCAAGTCTTTGTGGTTCATTTTGGAGGTTACCAGTGGGAGATGAGGACCAGCAAGAGCATTCAGGCCTGGCACCTTTAGTGTAGGAGCAATCGCTGGACGTTCGCAATTACGGTGTTGCGCTCTGACGTGAATTAGAGAGAGGAAGCGATGATACGTCTGGAGCTTTGAGTGTCTAAACAAGTTCAGAGCCCAAGTGCTTCTGGTTCTTTTTGGAGTTTCGCAGTGGGAGATGAGGACCAGCAAGAGCTTTCAGGGCTGGCACCTTTAGTGTAGGAGCAATCACTGGACGTTCGCAATTTCGGTGTTGAGCTCTGACGTGAATTAGCGAGAGGAAGCGATGATACTTCTGGAGCTTTGAGTGTCTAAACAAGTTCAGAGCCCAAGTGTTTGTGGTTCGTTTTAGAGGTTACCAGTGGGAGATGAGGACCAGCAAGAGGTTTCGGGCTGGCTCCTGTAGTGTAGGAGCAATCGCTGGACGTTCGCAATTTCGGTGTTGCGCTCTGACGTGAATTGACGAGAGGAAGCGATGATATGTCTGGAGCTTTGAGTGTGTAAACAAGTTGAGAGCCCAAGTGTTTGTGGTTCGTTTTGGAGGTTACCAGTGGGAGATGAGGACCAGCAAGAGGTTTCAGGGCTGGCTCCTGTAGTGTAGGAGCAATCGCTGGACGTTCGCAATTTCGGTGTTGCGCTCTGACGTGAATTAGCGAGAGGAAGCGATGATACGTCTGGAGCTTTGAGTGTCTAGACAAGTTCAGAGCCCAAGTGTTTGAGGTTCATTTTGGAGGTTACCAGTGGGAGATGAGGACCAGCAAGAGCTTTCAGGGCTGGCACCTTTAGTGTAGGAGCAATCGCTGGACGTTCGCAATTTCGGTGTTGAGCTCTGACGTGAATTAGAGAGAGGAAGCGATGATACGTCTGGAGCTTTGAGCGTCTAAACAAGTTCAGAGCCCAAGTGTTTGTGGTTCATTTTGGAGGTTACCAGTGGGAGATGAGGACCAGCAAGAGCATTCAGGGCTGGCACCTTTAGTGTAGGAGCAATCGCTGGACGTTCGCAATTTCGGTGTTGCGCTCTGACGTGAATTAGAGAGAGGAAGCGATGATACGTCTGGACCTTTGAGTGTCTAAACAAGTTCAGAGCCCAAGTGCTTCTGGTTCTTTTTGGAGTTTAGCAGTGGGAGATGAGGACCAGCAACAGCTTTCAGGGCTGGCACCTTTAGTGTAGGAGCAATCGCTGGACGTTCGCAATTTCGGTGTTGAGCTCTGAAGTGAATTAGAGAGAGGAAGCGATGATACGTCTGGAGCTTTGAGTGTCTAAACAAGTTCAGAGCCCAAGTGTTTGTGGTTCGATTTGGAAGTTACCAGTGGGAGATGAGGACCAGCAACAGCTTTCATGGCTGGCACCTTTAGTGTAGGAGCAAACGCTGGACGTTCGCAATTTCGGTGTTGACCTCTGACGTGAATTAGCGAGAGGAAGCGATGATACTTCTGGAGCTTTGAGTGTCTAAACAAGTTCAGAGCCCAAGTGTTTGTGGTTCGTTTTGGAGGTTACCAGTGGGAGATGAGGACCAGCAAGAGGTTTCAGCCTGGCTCCTGTAGTGTAGGAGCAATTGCTGGACGTTCGCAATTTCGGTGTTGAGCTCTGACGTGAATTAGCGAGAGGAAGCGATGATACGTCTGGAGCTTTGAGTGTCTAAACAAGTTCAGAGCCCAAGAGCTTCTGGTTCTTTTTGGAGTTTCGCAGTGGGAGATGAGGACCAGCAACAGCTGTCAGGGCTGGCACCTTTAGTGTAGGAGCAATCGCTGGACGTTCGCAATTTCGGTGTTGAGCTCTGACGTGAATTAGCGAGAGGAAGCGATGATACGTCTGGAGCTTTGAGTGTCTAAACAAGTTCAGAGCCCAAGTGTTTGTGTTTCGTTCTGGAGGTTACCAGTGGGAGATGAGGACCAGCAACAGCTTTCAGGGCTGGCACCTTTAGTGTAGGAGCAATCGCTGGACGTTCGCAATTTCGGTGTTGAGCTCTGACGTGAATTAGCGAGAGGAAGCGATGATACGTCTGGAGCTTTGAGTGTCTAAACAAGTTCCGAGCCCAAGTGTTTGTGGTTCGTTTTAGAGGTTACCAGTGGGAGATGAGGACCAGCAAGAGCTTTCAGGGCTGGCACCTTTAGTGTAGGAGCAATCGCTGGACGTTCGCAATTTCGGTGTTGAGCTCTGACATGAATTAGCGAGAGGAAGCGATGATACTTCTGGAGCTTTGAGTGTCTAAACAAGTTCAGTCCCAAGTGTTTGTGGTTCGTTTTGGAGGTTACCAGTGGGAGATGAGGACCAGCAAGAGGTTTCAGGGCTGGCTCCTGTAGTGTAGGAGCAATCGCTGGACGTTCGCAATTTCGGTGTTGAGCTCTGACGTGAATTAGCGAGAGGAAGCGATGATACGTCTGGAGCTTTGAGTGTCTAGACAAGTTCAGAGCCCAAGTGTTTGTGGTTCGTTTTGGAGGTTACCAGTGGGAGATGAGGACCAGCAAGAGCTTTCATGGCTGGCACCTTTAGTGTAGGAGCAGTCGCTGGACGTTCGCAATTTCAGTGTTGAGCTCTGACGTGAATTAGCGAGAGGAAGCGATGATACGTCTGGAGCTTTGAGTGTCTAAACAAGTTCAGAGCCCAAGTGTTTGTGGTTCGTTTTGGAGGTTACCAGTGGGAGATTAGGAACAGCAAGAGCTTTCAGGGTCGGCACCTTTAGTGTAGGAGCAATCGCTGGACGTTCGCAATTTCAGTGTTGCGCTCTGACGTGAATTAGCGAGAGGAAGTGATGATACGTCTGGAGCTTTGAGTGTCTAAACAAGTTGAGAGCCCAAGTGTTTGTGGTTCGTTTTAGAGGTTACCAGTGGGAGATGAGGACCAGCAAGAGCTTTCAGGGCTGGCACCTTTAGTGTAGGAGCAATCGCTGGACGTTCGCAATTTCGGTGTTGCGCTCTGACGTGAATTAGCGAGAAGAAGTGATGATACGTCTGGAGCTTTGAGTGTCTAAACAAGTTGAGAGCCCAAGTGTTTGTGGTTCGTTTTGGAGGTTACCAGTGGGAGATGAGGACCAGCAAGAGCATTCAGGGCTGGTACCTTTAGTGTAGGAGCAATCGCTGGACGTTCGCAATTTCGGTGTTGCGCTCTGACGTGAATTAGCGAGAGGAAGCGATGATACGTCTGGAGCTTTGAGTGTCTAAACAAGTTCAGAGCCCAAGTGCTTCTGGTTCTTTTTGGAGTTTAGCAGTGGGAGATGAGGACCAGCAAGAGCTTTCAGGGCTGGCACCTTTAGTGTAGGAGCAATCGCTGGACGTTCGCAATTTCGGTGTTGAGCTCTGACGTGAATTAGCGAGAGGAAGTGATGATACGTCTGGAGCTTTGAGTGCCTAAACAAGGTCAGAGCCCAAGTGTTTGTGGTTCGTTTTAGAGGTTACCAGTGGGAGATGAGGACCAGCAAGAGCTTTCAGGGCTGGCTCCTGTAATGTAGGAGCAATCACTGGACGTTCGCAATTTCGGTGTTGAGCTCTGACGTGAATTAGCGAGAGGAAGCGATGATACGTCTGGAGCTTTGAGTGTCTAAACAAGTTCAGAGCCCAAGTGTTTGTGGTTCGTTTTAGAGGTTACCAGTGGGAGATGAGGACCAGCAAGAGGTTTCGGGCTGGCTCCTGTAGTGTAGGAGCAATCGCTGGACGTTCGCAATTTCGGTGTTGCGCTCTGACGTGAATTGACGAGAGGAAGCGATGATATGTCTGGAGCTTTGAGTGTGTAAACAAGTTGAGAGCCCAAGTGTTTGTGGTTCGTTTTGGAGGTTACCAGTGGGAGATGAGGACCAGCAAGAGGTTTCAGGGCTGGCTCCTGTAGTGTAGGAGCAATCGCTGGACGTTCGCAATTTCGGTGTTGCGCTCTGACGTGAATTAGCGAGAGGAAGCGATGATACGTCTGGAGCTTTGAGTGTCTAGACAAGTTCAGAGCCCAAGTGCTTCTGGTTCTTTTTGGAGTTTAGCAGTGGGAGATGAGGACCAGCAAGAGGTTTCAGGGCTGGCACCTTTAGTGTAGGAGCAATCGCTGGACGTTCGCAATTTCGGTGTTGCGCTCTGACGTGAATTAGAGAGAGGAAGCGATGATACGTCTGGAGCTTTGAGTGTCTAAACAAGTTCAGAGCCCAAGTGTTTGTGGTTCATTTTGGAGGTTACCAGTGGGAGATGAGGACCAGCAAGAGCATTCAGGGCTGGCACCTTTAGTGTAGGAGCAATCGCTTGACGTTCTCAATTTCGGTGTTGCGCTCTGACGTGAATTAGCGAGAGGAAGCGATGATACGTCTGGAGCTCTGAGTGTCTAAACAAGTTCAGAGCCCAAGTGCTTCTGGTTCTTTTTGGAGTTTAGCAGTGGGAGATGAGGACCAGCAACAGCTTTCAGGGCTGGCACCTTTAGTGTAGGAGCAATCGCTGGACGTTCGCAATTTCAGTGTTGAGCTCTGACGTGAATTAGCGAGAGGAAGTGATGATACGTCTGGAGCTTTGAGTGTCTAAACAAGTTCAGAGCCCAAGTGCTTCTGGTTCTTTTTGGAGTTTAGCAGTGGGAGATGAGGACCAGCAACAGCTTTCATGGCTGGCACCTTTAGTGTAGGAGCAAACGCTGGACGTTCGCAATTTCGGTGTTGAGCTCTGATGTGAATTAAGGAGAGGAAGCGATGATACTTCTGGAGCTTTGAGTGTCTAAACAAGTTCAGAGCCCAAGTGTTTGTGGTTCATTTTGGAGGTTACCAGTGGGAGATGAGGACCAGCAAGAGCATTCAGGCCTGGCACCTTTAGTGTAGGAGCAATCGCTGGACGTTCGCAATTTCGGTGTTGCGCTCTGACGTGAATTAGAGAGAGGAAGCGATGATACGTCTGGAGCTTTGAGTGTCTAAACAAGTTCAGAGCCCAAGTGCTTCTGGTTCTTTTTGGAGTTTCGCAGTGGGAGATGAGGACCACCAAGAGCTTTCAGGGCTGGCACCTTTAGTGTAGGAGCAATCGCTGGACGTTCGCAATTTCGGTGTTGAGCTCTGACGTGAATTAGCGAGAGGAAGCGATGATACGTCTGGAGCTTTGAGTGTCTAAACAAGTTCAGAGCCCAAGTGTTTGTGGTTCGTTTTAGAGGTTACCAGTGGGAGATGAGGACCAGCAAGAGGTTTCGGGCTGGCTCCTGTAGTGTAGGAGCAATCGCTGGACGTTCGCAATTTCGGTGTTGCGCTCTGACGTGAATTGACGAGAGGAAGCGATGATATGTCTGGAGCTTTGAGTGTGTAAACAAGTTGAGAGCCCAAGTGTTTGTGGTTCGATTTGGAAGTTACCAGTGGGAGATGAGGACCAGCAAGAGCTTTCATGGCTGGCACCTTTAGTGTAGGAGCAAACGCTGGACGTTCGCAATTTCGGTGTTGACCTCTGACGTGAATTAAGGAGAGGAAGCGATGATACTTCTGGAGCTTTGAGTGTCTAAACAAGTTGCGAGCCCAAGTGTTTGTGGTTCGTTTTGGAGGTTACCAGTGGGAGATGAGGACCAGCAAGAGGTTTCAGCCTGGCTCCTGTAGTGTAGGAGCAATTGCTGGACGTTCGCAATTTCGGTGTTGAGCTCTGACGTGAATTAGCGAGAGGAAGCGATGATACGTCTGGAGCTTTGAGTGTCTAAACAAGCTCAGAGCCAAGTGCTTCTTGTTCTTTTTGGAGTTTCGCAGTGGGAGATGAGGACCAGCAACAGCTGTCAGGGCTGGCACCTTTAGTGTAGGAGCAATCGCTGGACGTTCGCAATTTTGGTGTTGAGTTCTGACGTGAATTAGCGAGAGGAAGCGATGATACGTCTGGAGCTTTGAGTGTCTAAACAAGTTCAGAGCCCAAGTGTTTGTGGTTCGTTTTGGAGGTTACCAGTGGGAGAGGAGGACCAGCAAGAGCTTTCAGGGCTGGCACCTTTAGTGTAGGAGCAATCGCTGGACGTTCGCAATTTCGGTGTTGAGCTCTGACGTGAATTAGCGAGAGGAAGCAATGATACGTCTGGAGCTTTGAGTGTCTAAACAAGTTCAGAGGCCAAGTCTTTGTGGTTCATTTTGGAGGTTACCAGTGGGAGATGAGGACCAGCAAGAGCATTCAGGCCTGGCACCTTTAGTGTAGGAGCAATCGCTGGACGTTCGCAATTACGGTGTTGCGCTCTGACGTGAATTAGAGAGAGGAAGCGATGATACGTCTGGAGCTTTGAGTGTCTAAACAAGTTCAGAGCCCAAGTGCTTCTGGTTCTTTTTGGAGTTTCGCAGTGGGAGATGAGGACCAGCAAGAGCTTTCAGGGCTGGCACCTTTAGTGTAGGAGCAATCACTGGACGTTCGCAATTTCGGTGTTGAGCTCTGACGTGAATTAGCGAGAGGAAGCGATGATACTTCTGGAGCTTTGAGTGTCTAAACAAGTTCAGAGCCCAAGTGTTTGTGGTTCGTTTTAGAGGTTACCAGTGGGAGATGAGGACCAGCAAGAGGTTTCGGGCTGGCTCCTGTAGTGTAGGAGCAATCGCTGGACGTTCGCAATTTCGGTGTTGCGCTCTGACGTGAATTGACGAGAGGAAGCGATGATATGTCTGGAGCTTTGAGTGTGTAAACAAGTTGAGAGCCCAAGTGTTTGTGGTTCGTTTTGGAGGTTACCAGTGGGAGATGAGGACCAGCAAGAGGTTTCAGGGCTGGCTCCTGTAGTGTAGGAGCAATCGCTGGACGTTCGCAATTTCGGTGTTGCGCTCTGACGTGAATTAGCGAGAGGAAGCGATGATACGTCTGGAGCTTTGAGTGTCTAGACAAGTTCAGAGCCCAAGTGTTTGAGGTTCATTTTGGAGGTTACCAGTGGGAGATGAGGACCAGCAAGAGCTTTCAGGGCTGGCACCTTTAGTGTAGGAGCAATCGCTGGACGTTCGCAATTTCGGTGTTGAGCTCTGACGTGAATTAGAGAGAGGAAGCGATGATACGTCTGGAGCTTTGAGCGTCTAAACAAGTTCAGAGCCCAAGTGTTTGTGGTTCATTTTGGAGGTTACCAGTGGGAGATGAGGACCAGCAAGAGCATTCAGGGCTGGCACCTTTAGTGTAGGAGCAATCGCTGGACGTTCGCAATTTCGGTGTTGCGCTCTGACGTGAATTAGAGAGAGGAAGCGATGATACGTCTGGACCTTTGAGTGTCTAAACAAGTTCAGAGCCCAAGTGCTTCTGGTTCTTTTTGGAGTTTAGCAGTGGGAGATGAGGACCAGCAACAGCTTTCAGGGCTGGCACCTTTAGTGTAGGAGCAATCGCTGGACGTTCGCAATTTCGGTGTTGAGCTCTGAAGTGAATTAGAGAGAGGAAGCGATGATACGTCTGGAGCTTTGAGTGTCTAAACAAGTTCAGAGCCCAAGTGTTTGTGGTTCGATTTGGAAGTTACCAGTGGGAGATGAGGACCAGCAACAGCTTTCATGGCTGGCACCTTTAGTGTAGGAGCAAACGCTGGACGTTCGCAATTTCGGTGTTGACCTCTGACGTGAATTAGCGAGAGGAAGCGATGATACTTCTGGAGCTTGAGTGTCTAAACAAGTTCAGAGCCCAAGTGTTTGTGGTTCGTTTTGGAGGTTACCAGTGGGAGATGAGGACCAGCAAGAGGTTTCAGCCTGGCTCCTGTAGTGTAGGAGCAATTGCTGGACGTTCGCAATTTCGGTGTTGAGCTCTGACGTGAATTAGCGAGAGGAAGCGATGATACGTCTGGAGCTTTGAGTGTCTAAACAAGTTCAGAGCCCAAGAGCTTCTGGTTCTTTTTGGAGTTTCGCAGTGGGAGATGAGGACCAGCAACAGCTGTCAGGGCTGGCACCTTTAGTGTAGGAGCAATCGCTGGACGTTCGCAATTTTGGTGTTGAGTTCTGACGTGAATTAGCGAGAGGAAGCGATGATACGTCTGGAGCTTTGAGTGTCTAAACAAGTTCAGAGCCCAAGTGTTTGTGGTTCATTTTGGAGGTTACCAGTGGGAGAGGAGGACCAGCAACAGCTTTCAGGGCTGGCACCTTTAGTGTAGGAGCAATCGCTGGACGTTCGCAATTTCGGTGTTGAGCTCTGACGTGAATTAGCGAGAGGAACCGATGATACTTCTGGAGCTTTGAGTGTCTAAACAAGTTCAGAGCCCAAGTGTTTGTGGTTCATTTTGGAGGTTACCAGTGGGAGATGAGGACCAGCAAGAGCTTTCAGGGCTGGCACCTTTAGTGTAGGAGCAATCGCTGGACGTTCGCAATTTCGGTGTTGCGCTCTGACGTGAATTAGAGAGAGGAAGTGATGATACGTCTGGAGCTTTGAGTGTCTAAACAAGTTCAGAGCCCAAGTGCTTCTGGTTCTTTTTGGAGTTTCGCAGTGGGAGATGAGGACCAGCAAGAGCTTTCAGGGCTGGCACCTTTAGTGTAGGAGCAATCGCTGGACGTTCGCAATTTCGGTGTTGAGCTCTGACGTGAATTAGCGAGAGGAAGCGTTGATACTTCTGGAGCTTTGTGTGTCTAAACAAGTTCAGAGCCCAAGTGTTTGTGTTTCGTTCTGGAGGTTACCAGTGGAGAGGAGGACCAGCAAGAGCTTTCAGGGCTGGCACCTTTAGTGTAGGAGCAATCGCTGGACGTTCGCAATTTCGGTGTTGAGCTCTGACGTGAATTAGCGAGAGGAAGTGATGATACGTCTGGAGCTTTGAGTGTCTAAACAAGGTCAGAGCCCAAGTGTTTGTGGTTCGTTTTAGAGGTTACCAGTGGGAGATGAGGACCAGCAAGAGGTTTCAGGGCTGGCTCCTGTAGTGTAGGAGCAATCGCTGGACGTTCACAATTTCGGTGTTGAGCTCTGACGTGAATTAGCGAGAGGAAGCGATGATACGTCTGGAGCTTTGAGTGTCTAAACAAGTTCCGAGCCCAAGTGTTTGTGGTTCGTTTTAGAGGTTACCAGTGGGAGATGAGGACCAGCAAGAGCTTTCAGGGCTGGCACCTTTAGTGTAGGAGCAATCGCTGGACGTTCGCAATTTCGGTGTTGAGCTCTGACATGAATTAGCGAGAGGAAGCGATGATACTTCTGGAGCTTTGAGTGTCTAAACAAGTTCAGAGCCCAAGTGTTTGTGGTTCGTTTTGGAGGTTACCAGTGGGAGATGAGGTCCAGCAAGAGGTTTCAGCCTGGCTCCTGTAGTGTAGGAGCAATCGCTGGACGTTCGCAATTTCGGTGTTGAGCTCTGACGTGAATTAGCGAGAGGAAGCGATGATACTTCTGGAGCTTTGAGTGTCTAAACAAGTTGAGAGCCTAAGTGTTTGTGGTTCGTTTTGGAGGTTAGCAGTGGGAGATGAGGACCAGCAAGAGGTTTCAGGGCTGGCTCCTGTAGTGTAGAAGCAATCGCTGGACGTTCGCAATTTCGGTGTTGAGCTCTGACGTGAATTAGCGAGAGGAAGCGATGATACGTCTGGAGCTTTGAGTGTCTAAACAAGTTCAGAGCCCAAGTGTTTGTGGTTCGTTTTGGAGGTTACCAGTGGGAGATGAGGACCAGCAAGAGCTTTCATGGCTGGCACCTTTAGTGTAGGAGCAGTCGCTGGACGTTCGCAATTTCAGTGTTGAGCTCTGACGTGAATTAGCGAGAGGAAGCGATGATACGTCTGGAGCTTTGAGTGTCTAAACAAGTTCAGAGCCCAAGTGTTTGTGGTTCGTTTTGGAGGTTACCAGTGGGAGATTAGGACGAGCAACAGCTTTCAGGGCTGGCACCTTTAGTGTAGGAGCAATCGCTGGACGTTCGCAATTTCAGTGTTGCGCTCTGACGTGAATTAGCGAGAGGAAGTGATGATACGTCTGGAGCTTTGAGTGTCTAAACAAGTTGAGAGCCCAAGTGTTTGTGGTTCGTTTTAGAGGTTACCAGTGGGAGATGAGGACCAGCAAGAGCTTTCAGGGCTGGCACCTTTAGTGTAGGAGCAATCGCTGGACGTTCGCAATTTCGGTGTTGCGCTCTGACGTGAATTAGCGAGAGGAAGCGATGATACTTCTGGAGCTTTGAGTGTCTAAACAAGTTCAGAGCCCAAGTGCTTCTGGTTCTTTTTGGAGTTTCGCAGTGGGAGATGAGGACCAGCAAGAGCTTTCAGGGCTGGCACCTTTAGTGTAGGAGCAATCGCTGGACGTTCGCAATTTCGGTGTTGAGCTCTGAAGTGAATTGACGAGAGGAAGCGATGATACGTCTGGAGCTTTGAGTGTCTAAACAAGTTCGGAGCCCAAGTGTTTGTGGTTCGTTTTGGAGGTTACCAGTGGGAGATGAGGACCAGCAAGAGCTTTCAGGGCTGGCACCTTTAGTGTAGGAGCAATCGCTGGACGTTCGCAATTTCGGTGTTGAGCTCTGACGTGAATTAGCGAGAAGAAGTGATGATACGTCTGGAGCTTTGAGTGTCTAAACAAGTTGAGAGCCCAAGTGTTTGTGGTTCGTTTTGGAGGTTACCAGTGGAGATGAGGACCAGCAAGAGGTTTCGGGCTGGCTGCTGTAGTGTAGGAGCAATCGCTGGACGTTCGCAATTTCGGTGTTGCGCTCTGACGTGAATTAGCGAGAAGAAGTGATGATACGTCTGGAGCTTTGAGTGTCTAAACAAGTTGAGAGCCCAAGTGTTTGTGGTTCGTTTTGGAGGTTACCAGTGGGAGATGAGGACCAGCAAGAGGTTTCGGGCTGGCTCCTGTAGTGTAGGAGCAATCGCTGGACGTTCGCAATTTCGGTGTTGAGCTCTGACGTGAATTGACGAGAGGAAGCGATGATACGTCTGGACCTTTGAGTGTCTAACAAGTTCAGAGCCAAGTGTTTGTGGTTCGTTTTGGAGGTTACCAGTGGGAGAGGAGGACCAGCAACAGCTTTCAGGGCTGGCACCTTTAGTGTAGGAGCAATCGCTGGACGTTCGCAATTTCGGTGTTATTCGGTGTTGAGCTCTGACGTGAATTGACGAGAGGAAGCGATGATACGTCTGGAGCTTTGAGTGTCTAAACAAGTTGAGAGCCCAAGTGTTTGTGGTTCCTTTTGGAGGTTATCAGTGGGAGATGAGGACCAGCAAGACCTTTCAGGGCTGGCACCTTCAGTGTAGGAGCAATTGCTTGACGTTCGCAATTTCGGTGTTGCGCTCTGACGTGAATTAGCGAGAGGAAGCGATGATACGTCTGGAGCTTTGAGTGTCTAAACAAGTTGAGAGCCCAAGTGTTTGTGGTTCGTTTTGGAGGTTACCAGTGGGAGATGAGGACCAGCAAGAGGTTTCAGCCTGGCTCCTGCAGTGTAGGAGCAATCGCTGGACGTTCGCAATTTCGGTGTTGAGCTCTGACGTGAATTAGCGAGAGGAAGCGATGATACGTCTGGAGCTTTGAGTGTCTAAACAAGTTCAGAGCCCAAGTGCTTCTGGTTCTTTTTGGAGTTTAGCAGTGGGAGATGAGGACCAGCAACAGCTTTCAGGGCTGGCACCTTTAGTGTAGGAGCAATCGCTGGACGTTCGCAATTTCGGTGTTGAGCTCTGACGTGAATTAGCGAGAGGATGCAATGATACGTCTGGAGCTTTGAGTGTCTAAACTAGTTCAGAGCCCAAGTGTTTGTGTTTCGTTCTGGAGGTTACCAGTTGGAGAGGAGGACCAGCAACAGCTTTCAGGGCTGGCACCTTTAGCGTAGGATCAATCGCTGGACGTTCGCAATTTTGGTGTTGAGTTCTGACGTGAATTAGCGAGAGGAAGCGATGATACGTCTGGAGCTTTGAGTGTCTAAACAAGTTCAGAGCCCAAGTGTTTGTGGTTCGTTTTGGAGGTTACCAGTGGGAGAGGAGGACCAGCAACAGCTTTCAGGGCTGGCACCTTTAGTGTAGGAGCAATCGCTGGACGTTCGCAATTTCGATGTTGAGCTCTGATGTGAATTAAGGAGAGGAAGCGATGATACTTCTGGAGCTTTGAGTGTCTAAACAAGTTGAGAGCCCAAGTGTTTGTGGGTTCGTTTTGGAGGTTACCAGTGGGAGAGGAGGACCAGCAAGAGGTTTCAGCCTGGCTCCTGTAGTGTAGGAGCAATCGCTGGACGTTCGCAATTTCGGTGTTGAGCTCTGACGTGAATTAGCGAGAGGAAGCGATGATACGTCTGGAGCTTTGAGTGTCTAAACAAGTTCAGAGCCCAAGTGTTTGTCGTTCATTTTGGAGATTACCAGTGGGAGATGAGGACCAGCAAGAGCATTCAGGGCTGGCACCTTTAGTGTAGGAGCAATCGCTGGACGTTCGCAATTTCGGTGTTGCGCTCTGACGTGAATTAGAGAGAGGAAGCGATGATACGTCTGGAGCTTTGAGTGTCTAAACAAGTTCAGAGCCCAAGTGTTTGTGTTTCGTTCTGGAGGTTACCAGTGGGAGATGAGGACCAGCAACAGCTTTCAGGGCTGGCACCTTTAGTGTAGGAGCAATCGCTGGACGTTCGCAATTTCGGTGTTGAGCTCTGACGTGAATTAGCGAGAGGAAGCGATGATACGTCTGGAGCTTTGAGTGTCTAAACAAGTTCCGAGCCCAAGTGTTTGTGGTTCGTTTTAGAGGTTACCAGTGGGAGATGAGGGCCAGCAAGAGCTTTCAGGGCTGGCACCTTTAGTGTAGGAGCAATCGCTGGACGTTCGCAATTTCGGTGTTGAGCTCTGACATGAATTAGCGAGAGGAAGCGATGATACTTCTGGAGCTTTGAGTGTCTAAACAAGTTCAGAGCCCAAGTGTTTGTGGTTCGTTTTGGAGGTTACCAGTGGGAGATGAGGTCCAGCAAGAGGTTTCAGCCTGGCTCCTGTAGTGTAGGGAGCAATCGCTGGACGTTCGCAATTTCGGTGTTGAGCTCTGACGTGAATTAGCGAGAGGGAAGCGATGATACTTCTGGAGCTTTGAGTGTCTAAACAAGTTGAGAGCCTAAGTGTTTGTGGTTCGTTTTGGAGGTTAGCAGTGGGAGATGAGGACCAGCAAGAGGTTTCAGGGCTGGCTCCTGTAGTGTAGGAGCAATCGCTGGACGTTCGCAATTTCGGTGTTGAGCTCTGACGTGAATTAGCGAGAGGAAGCGATGATACGTCTGGAGCTTTGAGTGTCTAAACAAGTTCAGAGCCCAAGTGTTTGTGGTTCGTTTTGGAGGTTACCAGTGGGAGATGAGGACCAGCAAGAGCTTTCATGGCTGGCACCTTTAGTGTAGGAGCAGTCGCTGGACGTTCGCAATTTCAGTGTTGAGCTCTGACGTGAATTAGCGAGAGGAAGCGATGATACGTCTGGAGCTTTGAGTGTCTAAACAAGTTCAGAGCCCAAGTGTTTGTGGTTCGTTTTGGAGGTTACCAGTGGGAGATTAGGACGAGCAACAGCTTTCAGGGTCGGCACCTTTAGTGTAGGAGCAATCGCTGGACGTTCGCAATTTCAGTGTTGCGCTCTGACGTGAATTAGCGAGAGGAAGTGATGATACGTCTGGAGCTTTGAGTGTCTAAACAAGTTCAGAGCCCAAGTGTTTGTGGTTCGTTTTAGAGGTTACCAGTGGGAGATGAGGACCAGCAAGAGCTTTCAGGGCTGGCACCTTTAGTGTAGGAGCAATCGCTGGACGTTCGCAATTTCGGTGTTGAGCTCTGAAGTGAATTGACGAGAGGAAGCGATGATACGTCTGGAGCTTTGAGTGTCTAAACAAGTTCAGAGCCCAAGTGTTTGTGGTTCGTTTTGGAGGTTACCAGTGGGGAGATGGAGGACCAGCAAGAGCTTTCAGGGCTGGCACCTTTAGTGTAGGAGCAATCGCTGGACGTTCGCAATTTCGGTGTTGCGCTCTGACGTGAATTAGCGAGAAGAAGTGATGATACGTCTGGAGCTTTGAGTGTCTAAACAAGTTGAGAGCCCAAGTGTTTGTGGTTCGTTTTGGAGGTTACCAGTGGGAGATGAGGACCAGCAAGAGGTTTCAGCCTGGCTCCTGTAGTGTAGGAGCAATCGCTGGACGTTCGCAATTTCGGTGTTGCGCTCTGACGTGAATTAGCGAGAAGAAGTGATGATACGTCTGGAGCTTTGAGTGTCTAAACAAGTTGAGAGCCCAAGTGCTTCTGGTTCTTTTTGGAGTTTAGCAGTGGGAGATGAGGACCAGCAACAGCTTTCAGGGCTGGCACCTTTAGTGTAGGAGCAATCGCTGGACGTTCGCAATTTCGGTGTTGAGCTCTGACGTGAATTAGCGAGAGGATGCAATGATACGTCTGGAGCTTTGAGTGTCTAAACTAGTTCAGAGCCCAAGTGTTTGTGTTTCGTTCTGGAGGTTACCAGTGGGAGAGGAGGACCAGCAACAGCTTTCAGGGCTGGCACCTTTAGCGTAGGATCAATCGCTGGACGTTCGCAATTTTGGTGTTGAGTTCTGACGTGAATTAGCGAGAGGAAGCGATGATACGTCTGGAGCTTTGAGTGTCTAAACAAGTTCAGAGCCCAAGTGTTTGTGGTTCGTTTTGGAGGTTACCAGTGGGAGAGGAGGACCAGCAACAGCTTTCAGGGCTGGCACCTTTAGTGTAGGAGCAATCGCTGGACGTTCGCAATTTCGATGTTGAGCTCTGATGGGAATTAAGGAGAGGAAGCGATGATACGTCTGGAGCTTTGAGTGTCTAAACAAGTTGAGAGCCCAAGTGTTTGTGGTTCGTTTTGGAGGTTACCAGTGGGAGATGAGGACCAGCAAGAGGTTTCGGGCTGGCTCCTGTAGTGTAGGAGCAATCGCTGGACGTTCGCAATTTCGGTGTTGCGCTCTGACGTGAATTAGCGAGAAGAAGTGATGATACGTCTGGAGCTTGAGTGTCTAAACAAGTTGAGAGCCCAAGTGTTTGTGGTTCGTTTTGGAGGTTACCAGTGGGAGATGAGGACCAGCAAGAGGTTTCGGGCTGGCTCCTGTAGTGTAGGAGCTATCGTTGGACGTTCGCAATTTCGGTGTTGAGCTCTGACGTGAATTGACGAGAGGAAGCGATGATACGTCTGGACCTTTGAGTGTCTAAACAAGTTCAGAGCCCAAGTGTTTGTGGTTCGTTTTGGAGGTTACCAGTGGGAGAGGAGGACCAGCAACAGCTTTCAGGGCTGGCACCTTTAGTGTAGGAGCAATCGCTGGACGTTCGCAATTTCGGTGTTGAGCTCTGACGTGAATTGACGAGGAGGAAGCGATGATACGTCTGGAGCTTTGAGTGTCTAAACAAGTTGAGAGCCCAAGTGTTTGTGGTTCCAAGGTTATCAGTGGGAGATGAGGACCAGCAAGAGCTTTCAGGGCTGGCACCTTCAGTGTAGGAGCAATCGCTGGACGTTCGCAATTTCGGTGTTGCGCTCTGACGTGAATTAGAGAGAGGAAGCAATGATACGTCTGGAGCTTTGAGTGTCTAAACAAGTTGAGAGCCCAAGTGTTTGTGGTTCGTTTTGGAGGTTACCAGTGGGAGATGAGGACCAGCAAGAGGTTTCAGCCTGGCTCCTGCAGTGTAGGAGCAATCGCTGGACGTTCGCAATTTCGGTGTTGAGCTCTGACGTGAATTAGCGAGAGGAAGCGATGATACGTCTGGAGCTTTGTGAGTCTAAACAAGTTCAGAGCCCAAGTGCTTCTGGTTCTTTTTGGAGTTTAGCAGTGGGAGATGAGGACCAGCAACAGCTTTCAGGGCTGGCACCTTTAGTGTAGGAGCAATCGCTGGACGTTCGCAATTTCGGTGTTGAGCTCTGACGTGAATTAGCGAGAGGATGCAATGATACGTCTGGAGCTTTGAGTGTCTAAACTAGTTCAGAGCCCAAGTGTTTGTGTTTCGTTCTGGAGGTTACCAGTGGGAGAGGAGGACCAGCAACAGCTTTCAGGGCTGGCACCTTTAGTGTAGGAGCAATCGCTGGACGTTCGCAATTTCGGTGTTGAGCTCTGACGTGAATTAGCGAGAGGAAGCGATGATACGTCTGGAGATTTGAGTGTCTAAACAAGTTGAGAGCCCAAGTGTTTGTGGTTCGTTTTGGAGGTTACCAGTGGGAGAGGAGGACCAGCAAGAGGTTTCAGCCTGGCTCCTGTAGTGTAGGAGCAATCGCTGGACGTTCGCAATTTCGGTGTTGAGCTCTGACGTGAATTAGCGAGAGGAAGCGATGATACGTCTGGAGCTTTGAGTGTCTAAACAAGTTCAGAGCCCAAGTGTTTGTGGTTCATTTTGGAGGTTACCAGTGGGAGATGAGGACCAGCAAGAGCATTCAGGGCTGGCACCTTCAGTGTAGGAGCAATCGCTGGACGTTCGCAATTTCGGTGTTGAGCTCTGACGTGAATTAGAGAGAGGAAGCGATGATACGTCTGGAGCTTTGAGTGTCTAAACAAGTTCAGAGCCCAAGTGTTTGTGGTTCATTTTGGAGGTTAGCAGTGGGAGATGAGGACCAGCAAGAGCTTTCAGTGCTGGCACCTTTAGTGTAGGAGCAGTCGCTGGACGTTCGCAATTTCGGTGTTGAGCTCTGACGTGAATTAGCGAGAGGAAGCGATGATACGTCTGGAGTTTGAGTGTCTAAACAAGTTGCGAGCCCAAGTGTTTGTGGTTCGTTTTGGAGGTTACCAGTGGGAGATGAGGACCAGCAAGAGCTTTCAGGGCTGGCACCTTTAGTGTAGGAGCAATCGCTGGACGTTCGCAATTTCGGTGTTGAGCTCTGACGTGAATTAGCGAGAGGAAGCGATGATACGTCTGGACCTTTGAGTGTCTAAACAAGTTCAGAGCCCAAGTGTTTGTGGTTCGTTTTGGAGGTTACCAGTGGGAGAGGAGGACCAGCAACAGCTTTCAGGGCTGGCACCTTTAGTGTAGGAGCAATCGCTGGACGTTCGCAATTTCGGTGTTGAGCTCTGACGTGAATTGACGAGAGGAAGCGATGATACGTCTGGAGCTTTGTGTGTCTAAACAAGTTGAGAGCCCAAGTGTTTGTGGTTCCTTTTGGAGGTTACCAGTGGGAGATGAGGACCAGCAAGAGCTTTCAGGGCTGGCACCTTTAGTGTAGGAGCAATCGCTGGACGTTCGCAATTTCGGTGTTGACCTCTGACGTGAATTAGCGAGAGGAAGCGATGATACGTCTGGAGCTTTGAGTGTCTAAACAAGTTCAGAGCCCAAGTGTTTGTGGTTTCATTTTGGAGGTTACCAGTGGGAGATGAGGACCAGCAACAGCTTTCAGGGCTGGCACCTTCAGTGTAGGAGCAATCGCTGGACGTTCGCAATTTCGGTGTTGCGCTCTGACGTGAATTAGAGAGAGGAAGCGATGATACGTCTGGAGCTTTGAGTGTCTAAACAAGTTGAGAGCCCAAGTGTTTGTGGTTCGTTTTGGAGGTTAGCAGTGGGAGATGAGGACCAGCAAGAGCTTTCAGTGCTGGCACCTTTAGTGTAGGAGCAGTCGCTGGACTTTCGCAATTTCGGTGTTGAGCTCTGACGTGAATAGATGAGAGGAAGCGATGATACGTCTGGAGCTTTGAGTGTCTAAACAAGTTCAGAGCCCAAGTGTTTGTGGTTCGTTTTGGAGGTTACCAGTGGAAGAGGAGGACCAGCAAGAGCTTTCAGGGCTGGCACCTTTAGTGTAGGAGCAATCGCTGGACGTTCGCAATTTCGGTGTTGAGCTCTGACGTGAATTAGCGAGAGGAAGCGATGATACGTCTGGACCTTTGAGTGTCTAAACAAGGTCAGAGCCCAAGTGTTTGTGGTTCGTTTTAGAGGTTACCAGTGGCAGATGAGGACCAGCAAGAGCTTTCATGGCTGGCACCTTTAGTGTAGGAGCAATCGCTGGACGTTCGCAATTTCGGTGTTGAGCTCTGACGTGAATTAGCGAGAGGAAGCGATGATACGTCTGGAGCTTTGAGTGTCTAAACAAGTTGAGAGGCCATATTTTTCTGGTTCGTTTTGGAGGTTACCAGTGGGAGATGAGGACCAGCAAGAGCATTCAGGGCTGGCACCTTTAGTGTAGGAGCAATCGCTGGACGTTCGCAATTTCGGTGTTGAGCTCTGACGTGAATTGACGAGAGGAAGCGATGATACGTCTGGACCTTTGAGTGTCTAAACAAGTTCAGAGCCCAAGTGTTTGTGGTTCGTTTTGGAGGTTACCAGTGGGAGAGGAGGACCAGCAACAGCTTTCAGGGCTGGCACCTTTAGTGTAGGAGCAATCGCTGGACGTTCGCAATTTCGGTGTTGAGCTCTGACGTGAATTGACGAGAGGAAGCGATGAAACGTCTGGAGCTTTGAGTGTCTAAACAAGTTGAGAGCCCAAGTGTTTGTGGTTCCTTTTGGAGGTTATCAGTGGGAGATGAGGACCAGCAAGAGCTTTCAGGGCTGGCACCTTTAGTGTAGGAGCAATCGCTGGACGTTCGCAATTTCGGTGTTGAGCTCTGACGTGAATTAGCGAGAGGAAGCGATGATACGTCTGGAGCTTTGAGTGTCTAAACAAGTTCAGAGCCCAAGTGTTTGTGGTTCATTTTGAGGTTACCAGTGGGAGATGACGACGAGCAACAGCTTTCAGGGCTGGCACCTTCAGTGTAGGAGCAATCGCTGGACGTTCGCAATTTCGGTGTTGAGCTCTGACGTGAATTAGAGAGAGGAAGCGATGATACGTCTGGAGCTTTGAGTGTCTAAACAAGTTGAGAGCCCAAGTGTTTGTGGTTCGTTTTGGAGGTTACCAGTGGGAGATGAGGACCAGCAACAGCTTTCAGGGCTGGCACCTTTAGTGTAGGAGCAATCGCTGGACGTTCGCAATTTCGGTGTTGAGCTCTGACGTGAATTAGCGAGAGGATGCAATGATACGTCTGGAGCTTTGAGTGTCTAAACTAGTTCAGAGCCCAAGTGTTTGTGTTTCGTTCTGGAGGTTACCAGTGGGAGAGGAGGACCAGCAAGAGCTTTCAGGGCTGGCACCTTTAGTGTAGGAGCAATCGCTGGACGTTCGCAATTTCGGTGTTGAGCTCTGATGTGAATTAAGGAGAGGAAGCCATGATACTTCTGGAGCTTTGAGTGTCTAAACAAGTTGAGAGCCCAAGTGTTTGTGGTTCGTTTTGGAGGTTACCAGTGGGAGATGAGGACCAGCAAGAGGTTTCAGCCTGGCTCCTGTAGTGTAGGAGCAATCGCTGGACGTTCGCAATTTCGGTGTTGAGCTCTGACGTGAATTAGCAAGAGGAAGCGATGATACGTCTGGAGCTTTGAGTGTCTAAACAAGTTCAGAGCCCAAGTGTTTGTGGTTCATTTTGGAGGTTACCAGT
Organism: Gavia stellata; assembly: GCF_030936135.1. NCBI lineage: Eukaryota > Metazoa > Chordata > Aves > Gaviiformes > Gaviidae > Gavia > Gavia stellata. The sequence continues at coordinate 89,962 of NW_026776408.1, forward strand.
GGGAGATGAGGACCAGCAAGACCTTTCAGGGCTGGCACCTTTAGTGTAGGAGCAATCGCTGGACGTTCGCAATTTCGGTGTTGCGCTCTGACGTGAATTAGCGAGAGGAAGCGATGATACGTCTGGAGGTTTGAGTGTCTAAACAAGTTCAGAGCCCAAGTGTTTGTGGTTCATTTTGGAGGTTACCAGTGGGAGATGAGGACCAGCAACAGCTTTCAGGGCTGGCACCTTTAGTGTAGGAGCAATCACTGGACGTTCGCAATTTCGGTGTTGAGCTCTGACGTGAATTGACGAGAGGAAGCGTTGATACTTCTGGAGCTTTGTGTGTCTAAACAAGTTCAGAGCCCAAGTGTTTGTGTTTCGTTTTGGAGGTTACCAGTGGGAGATGAGGACCAGCAACAGCTTTCAGGGCTGGCACCTTTAGTGTAGGAGCAATCGCTGGACGTTCGCAATTTCGGTGTTGAGCTCTGACGTGAATTAGCGAGAGGAAGCGATGATACGTCTGGAGCTTTGAGTGTCTAAACAAGTTGAGAGCCCAAGTGTTTGTGGTTCGTTTTAGAGGTTACCAGTGGGAGATGAGGACCAGCAAGAGGTTTCAGGGCTGGCACCTTTAGTGTAGGAGCAATCGCTGGACGTTCGCAATTTCGGTGTTGAGCTCTGACGTGAATTAGCGAGAGGAAGCGATGATACGTCTGGAGCTTTGAGTGTCTAAACAAGTTCAGAGCCCAAGTGTTTGTGGTTCATTTTGGAGGTTACCAGTGGGAGATGAGGACCAGCAAGAGCTTTCAGGGCTGGCTCCTGTAGTGTAGAAGCAATCGCTGGACGTTCGCAATTTCGGTGTTGCGCTCTGACGTGAATTAGCGAGAGGAAGCAATGATACGTCTGGAGCTTTGAGTGTCTAAACAAGTTCAGAGCCCAAGTGTTTGTGGTTCATTTTGGAGGTTACCAGTGGGAGATGAGGACCAGCAAGAGCTTTCAGGGCTGGCACCTTTAGTGTAGGAGCAATCGCTGGACGTTCGCAATTTCGGTGTTGACCTCTGACGTGAATTAGCGAGAGGAAGCGATGATACGTCTGGAGCTTTGAGTGTCTAAACAAGTTCAGAGCCCAAGTGTTTGTGGTTCTTTTTGGAGGTTACCAGTGGGAGATGAGGACCAGCAAGAGCTTTCAGGGCTGGCACCTTTAGTGTAGGAGCAATCACTGGACGTTCGCAATTTCGGTGTTGAGCTCTGACGTGAATTAGCGAGAGGAAGCGATGATACTTCTGGAGCTTTGAGTGTCTAAACAAGTTCAGAGCCCAAGTGTTTGTGGTTCGTTTTGGAGGTTACCAGTGGGAGATGAGGACCAGCAAGAGGTTTCAGCCTGGCTCCTGTAGTGTAGGAGCAATCGCTGGACGTTCGCAATTTCGTTGTTGTGTTCTGACGTGAATTAGCGAGAGGAAGCGATGATACGTCTGGAGCTTTGAGTGTCTAAACAAGTTCAGAGCCCAAGTGTTTGTGGTTTGTTTTGGAGGTTACCAGTGGGAGATGAGGACCAGCAAGAGCTTTCAGGGCTGGCACCTTTAGTGTAGGAGGAATCGCTGGACGTTCGCAATTTCGGTGTTGAGCTCTGACGTGAATTAGCGAGAGGAAGCGATGATACGTCTGGAGCTTTGAGTGTCTAAACAAGTTCAGAGCCCAAGTGTTTGTGGTTCTTTTTGGAGTTTAGCAGTGGGAGATGAGGACCAGCAAGAGCTTTCAGGGCTGGCATCTTTAGCGTAGGATCAATCGCTGGACGTTCGCAATTTTGGTGTTGAGCTCTGACGTGAATTAGCGAGAGGAAGCGATGATACGTCTGGAGCTTTGAGTGTCTAAACAAGTTGAGAGCCCAAGTGTTTGTGGTTCGTTTTGGAGGTTACCAGTGGGAGAGGAGGACCAGCAACAGCTTTCAGGGCTGGCACCTTTAGTGTAGGAGCAATCGCTGGACGTTCGCAATTTCGGTGTTGAGCTCTGACGTGAATTAGCGAGAGGAAGCGATGATACGTCTGGAGATTTGAGTGTCTAAACAAGTTGAGAGGCCATGTTTTTCTGGTTCTTTTTGGAGGTTAGCAGTGGGAGATGAGGACCAGCAACAGCTTTCAGGGCTGGCACCTTTAGTGTAGGAGCAATCGCTGGACGTTCGCAATTTCGGTGTTGCGCTCTGACGTGAATTAGCGAGAGGAAGTGATGATACGTCTGGAGCTTTGAGTGTCTAAACAGGGTCAGAGCCCAAGTGTTTGTGGTTCGTTTTAGAGGTTACCAGTGGGAGATGAGGACCAGCAAGAGCTTTCAGGGCTGGCACCTTTAGTGTAGGAGCAATCACTGGACGTTCGCAATTTCGGTGTTGAGCTCTGACGTGAATTAGAGAGAGGAAGCGATGATACGTCTGGAGCTTTGAGTGTCTAAACAAGTTCAGAGCCCAAGTGTTTGTGGTTCGTTTTAGAGGTTACCAGTGGGAGATGAGGACCAGCAAGAGCTTTCAGGGCTGGCACCTTTAGTGTAGGAGCAATCGCTGGACGTTCGCAATTTCGGTGTTGAGCTCTGACGTGAATTAGCGAGAGGAAGCGATGATACTTCTGGAGCTTTGAGTGTCTAAACAAGTTGAGAGCCCAAGTGTTTGTGGTTCGTTTTGGAGGTTACCAGTGGGAGATGAGGTCCAGCAAGAGGTTTCAGCCTGGCTCCTGTAGTGTAGGAGCAAACGCTGGACGTTCGCAATTTCGGTGTTGAGCGTGAATTGACGAGAGGAAGCGATGATACGTCTGGAGCTTTGAGTGTCTAGACAAGTTCAGAGCCCAAGTGTTTGTGTTTCGTTTTGGAGGTTACCAGTGGGAGAGGAGGACCAGCAAGAGCTTTCAGGGCTGGCACCTTTAGTGTAGGAGCAATCGCTGGACGTTCGCTATTTCGGTGTTGAGCACTGACGTGAATTGACGAGAGGAAGCGATGATACGTCTGGAGCTTTGAGTATCTAAACAAGTTGAGAGCCCAAGTGTTTGTGGTTCATTTTGGAGGTTACCAGTGGGAGATGAGGACCAGCAAGAGCTTTCAGGGCTGGCACCTTTAGTGTAGGAGCAATCGCTGGACGTTCGCAATTTCGGTGTTGAGCTCTGACGTGAATTAGCGAGAGGAAGCGATGATACGTCTGGAGATTTGAGTGTCTAGACAAGTTCAGAGCCCAAGTGTTTGTGGTCCATTTTGGAGGTTACCAGTGGGAGATGAGGACCAGCAAGAGCTTTCAGGGCTGGCACCGTTAGTGTAGGAGCAATCGCTGGACGTTCGCAGTTTCGGTGTTGAGCTCTGATGTGAATTAGCGAGAGGAAGCGATGATACGTCTGGAGCTTTGAGTGTCTAAACAAGGTCAGAGCCCAAGTGTTTGTGGTTTGTTTTAGAGGTTACCAGTGGGAGATGAGGACCAGCAAGAGGTTTCAGGGCTGGCTCCTGTAGTGTAGGAGCAATCACTGGACGTTCGCAATTTTGGTGTTGAGCTCTGACGTGAATTAGCGAGAGGAAGCGATGATACGTCTGGAGCTTTGAGTGTCTAAACAAGTTCCGAGCCCAAGTGTTTGTGGTTCGTTTTAGAGGTTACCAGTGGGAGATGAGAACCACTAAGAGCTTTCAGGGCTGGCACCTTTAGTGTAGGAGCAAACGCTGGACGTTCGCAATTTCGGTGTTGAGCTCTGACGTGAATTAGCGAGAGGAAGCGATGATACTTCTGGAGCTTTGAGTGTCTAAACAAGTTGAGAGCCCAAGTGTTTGTGGTTCGTTTTGGAGGTTACCAGTGGGAGATGAGGACCAGCAAGAGGTTTCGGGCTGGCTCCTGTAGTGTAGGAGCAATCACTGGACGTTCGCAATTTCGGTGTTGAGCTCTGACGTGAATTAGCGAGAGGAAGCGATGATACTTCTGGAGCTTTGAGTGTCTAAACAAGGTCAGAGCCCAAGTGTTTGTGGTTCGTTTTGGAGGTTACCAGTGGGAGATGAGGTCCAGCAAGAGGTTTCAGCCTGGCTCCTGTAGTGTAGGAGCAATCGCTGGACGTTCGCAATTTCGGTGTTGAGCGTGAATTGACGAGAGGAAGCGATGATACGTCTGGAGATTTGAGTGTCTAAACAAGTTCAGAGCCCAAGTGTTTGTGGTTCCTTTTGGAGGTTACCAGTGGGAGATGACGACCAGCAAGAGCTTTCAGGGCTGGCACCTTTAGTGTAGGATCAATCGCTGGACGTTCGCTATTTCGGTGTTGAGCACTGACGTGAATTGACGAGAGGAAGCGATGATACGTCTGGAGCTTTGAGTGTCTAAACAAGGTCAGAGCCCAAGTGTTTGTGGTTCGTTTTGGAGGTTACCAGTGGGAGATGAGGACCAGCAAGAGGTTTCAGTCTGGCTCCTGTAGTGTAGGAGCAATCGCTGGACGTTCGCAATTTTGGTGTTGAGCTCTGACGTGAATTAGCGAGAGGAAGCGATGATACGTCTGGTGCTTTGAGTGTCTAAACAAGTTGAGAGCCCAAGTGTTTGTGGTTCGTTTTGGAGGTTACCAGTGGGAGATGAGGACCAGCAAGAGCTTTCATGGCTGGCACCTTTAGTGTAGGAGCAGTCGCTGGACATTCGCAATTTCGGTGTTGAGCTCTGACGTGAATTGACGAGAGGAAGCGATGATACGTCTGGACCTTTGAGTGTCTAAACAAGTTCAGAGCCCAAGTGTTTGTGGTTCGTTTTGGAGGTTACCAGTGGGAGAGGAGGACCAGCAACAGCTTTCAGGGCTGGCACCTTTAGTGTAGGAGCAATCGCTGGACGTTCGCAATTTCGGTGTTGAGCTCTGACGTGAATTGACGAGAGGAAGCGATGATACGTCTGGACCTTTGAGTGTCTAAACAAGTTCAGAGCCCAAGTGTTTGTGGTTCGTTTTGGAGGTTACCAGTGGGAGAGGAGGACCAGCAACAGCTTTCAGGGCTGGCACCTTTAGTGTAGGAGCAATCGCTGGACGTTCGCAATTTCGGTGTTGAGCTCTGACGTGAATTGACGAGAGGAAGCGATGATACGTCTGGAGCTTTGAGTGTCTAAACAAGTTGAGAGCCCAAGTGTTTGTGGTTCCTTTTGGAGGTTATCAGTGGGAGATGAGGACCAGCAAGAGCTTTCAGGGCTGGCACCTTCAGTGTAGGAGCAATCGCTGGACGTTCGCAATTTCGGTGTTGCGCTCTGACGTGAATTAGAGAGAGGAAGCGATGATACGTCTGGAGCTTTGAGTGTCTAAACAAGTTGAGAGCCCAAGTGTTTGTGGTTCGTTTTGGAGGTTACCAGTGGGAGATGAGGACCAGCAAGAGGTTTCAGCCTGGCTCCTGCAGTGTAGGAGCAATCGCTGGACGTTCGCAATTTCGGTGTTGAGCTCTGACGTGAATTAGCGAGAGGAAGCGATGATACGTCTGGAGCTTTGTGAGTCTAAACAAGTTCAGAGCCCAAGTGCTTCTGGTTCTTTTTGGAGTTTAGCAGTGGGAGATGAGGACCAGCAACAGCTTTCAGGGCTGGCACCTTTAGTGTAGGAGCAATCGCTGGACGTTCGCAATTTCGGTGTTGAGCTCTGACGTGAATTGACGAGAGGATGCAATGATACGTCTGGAGCTTTGAGTGTCTAAACTAGTTCAGAGCCCAAGTGTTTGTGTTTCGTTCTGGAGGTTACCAGTGGGAGATGAGGACCAGCAACAGCTTTCAGGGCTGGCACCTTTAGCGTAGGATCAATCGCTGGACGTTCGCAATTTTGGTGTTGAGTTCTGACGTGAATTAGCGAGAGGAAGCGATGATACGTCTAGAGCTTTGAGTGTCTAAACAAGTTCAGAGCCCAAGTGTTTGTGGTTCGTTTTGGAGGTTACCAGTGGGAGAGGAGGACCAGCAACAGCTTTCAGGGCTGGCACCTTTAGTGTAGGAGCAATCGCTGGACGTTCGCAATTTCGGTGTTGAGCTCTGACGTGAATTAAGGAGAGGAAGCGATGATACGTCTGGAGCTTTGAGTGTCTAAACAAGTTGAGAGCCCAAGTGTTTGTGGTTCGTTTTGGAGGTTACCAGTGGGAGAGGAGGACCAGCAACAGCTTTCAGGGCTGGCACCTTCAGTGTAGGAGCAATCGCTGGACGTTCGCAATTTCGGTGTTGAGCTCTGACGTGAATTAGAGAGAGGAAGCGATGATACGTCTGGAGCTTTGAGTGTCTAAACAAGTTCAGAGCCCAAGTGTTTGTGGTTCATTTTGGAGGTTAGCAGTGGGAGATGAGGACCAGCAAGAGCTTTCAGTGCTGGCACCTTTAGTGTAGGAGCAGTCGCTGGACGTTCGCAATTTCGGTGTTGAGCTCTGACGTGAATTAGCGAGAGGAAGCGATGATACGTCTGGAGTTTGAGTGTCTAAACAAGTTGCGAGCCCAAGTGTTTGTGGTTCGTTTTGGAGGTTACCAGTGGGAGATGAGGACCAGCAAGAGCTTTCAGGGCTGGCACCTTTAGTGTAGGAGCAATCGCTGGACGTTCGCAATTTCGGTGTTGACCTCTGACGTGAATTAGCGAGAGGAAGCGATGATACGTCTGGAGCTTTGAGTGTCTAAACAAGTTCAGAGCCCAAGTGTTTGTGGTTCTTTTTGGAGGTTACCAGTGGGAGATGAGGACCAGCAAGAGCTTTCAGGGCTGGCACCTTTAGTGTAGGAGCAATCACTGGACGTTCGCAATTTCGGTGTTGAGCTCTGACGTGAATTAGCGAGAGGAAGCGATGATACTTCTGGAGCTTTGAGTGTCTAAACAAGTTCAGAGCCCAAGTGTTTGTGGTTCGTTTTGGAGGTTACCAGTGGGAGATGAGGACCAGCAAGAGGTTTCAGCCTGGCTCCTGTAGTGTAGGAGCAATCGCTGGACGTTCGCAATTTCGTTGTTGTGTTCTGACGTGAATTAGCGAGAGGAAGCGATGATACGTCTGGAGCTTTGAGTGTCTAAACAAGTTCAGAGCCCAAGTGTTTGTGGTTTGTTTTGGAGGTTACCAGTGGGAGATGAGGACCAGCAAGAGCTTTCAGGGCTGGCACCTTTAGTGTAGGAGGAATCGCTGGACGTTCGCAATTTCGGTGTTGAGCTCTGACGTGAATTAGCGAGAGGAAGCGATGATACGTCTGGAGCTTTGAGTGTCTAAACAAGTTCAGAGCCCAAGTGTTTGTGGTTCTTTTTGGAGTTTAGCAGTGGGAGATGAGGACCAGCAAGAGCTTTCAGGGCTGGCATCTTTAGCGTAGGATCAATCGCTGGACGTTCGCAATTTTGGTGTTGAGCTCTGACGTGAATTAGCGAGAGGAAGCGATGATACGTCTGGAGCTTTGAGTGTCTAAACAAGTTGAGAGCCCAAGTGTTTGTGGTTCGTTTTGGAGGTTACCAGTGGGAGAGGAGGACCAGCAACAGCTTTCAGGGCTGGCACCTTTAGTGTAGGAGCAATCGCTGGACGTTCGCAATTTCGGTGTTGAGCTCTGACGTGAATTAGCGAGAGGAAGCGATGATACGTCTGGAGATTTGAGTGTCTAAACAAGTTGAGAGGCCATGTTTTTCTGGTTCTTTTGGAGGTTAGCAGTGGGAGATGAGGACCAGCAACAGCTTTCAGGGCTGGCACCTTTAGTGTAGGAGCAATCGCTGGACGTTCGCAATTTCGGTGTTGCGCTCTGACGTGAATTAGCGAGAGGAAGTGATGATACGTCTGGAGCTTTGAGTGTCTAAACAGGGTCAGAGCCCAAGTGTTTGTGGTTCGTTTTAGAGGTTACCAGTGGGAGATGAGGACCAGCAAGAGCTTTCAGGGCTGGCACCTTTAGTGTAGGAGCAATCACTGGACGTTCGCAATTTCGGTGTTGAGCTCTGACGTGAATTAGAGAGAGGAAGCGATGATACGTCTGGAGCTTTGAGTGTCTAAACAAGTTCAGAGCCCAAGTGTTTGTGGTTCGTTTTGGAGGTTACCAGTGGGAGATGAGGACCAGCAAGAGCTTTCAGGGCTGGCACCTTTAGTGTAGGAGCAATCGCTGGACGTTCGCAATTTCGGTGTTGAGCTCTGACGTGAATTAGCGAGAGGAAGCGATGATACATCTGGAGATTTGAGTGTCTAAACAAGTTGAGAGCCCAAGTGTTTGTGGTTCGTTTTGGAGGTTACCAGTGGGAGATGAGGTCCAGCAAGAGGTTTCAGCCTGGCTCCTGTAGTGTAGGAGCAAACGCTGGACGTTCGCAATTTCGGTGTTGAGCGTGAATTGACGAGAGGAAGCGATGATACGTCTGGAGCTTTGAGTGTCTAGACAAGTTCAGAGCCCAAGTGTTTGTGTTTCGTTTTGGAGGTTACCAGTGGGAGAGGAGGACCAGCAAGAGCTTTCAGGGCTGGCACCTTTAGTGTAGGAGCAATCGCTGGACGTTCGCTATTTCGGTGTTGAGCTCTGACGTGAATTGACGAGAGGAAGCGATGATACGTCTGGAGCTTTGAGTATCTAAAGAAGTTGAGAGCCCAAGTGTTTGTGGTTCATTTTGGAGGTTACCAGTGGGAGATGAGGACCAGCAAGAGCTTTCAGGGCTGGCACCTTTAGTGTAGGAGCAATCGCTGGACGTTCGCAATTTCGGTGTTGAGCTCTGACGTGAATTAGCGAGAGGAAGCGATGATACGTCTGGAGATTTGAGTGTCTAGACAAGTTCAGAGCCCAAGTGTTTGTGGTCCATTTTGGAGGTTACCAGTGGGAGATGAGGACCAGCAAGAGCTTTCAGGGCTGGCACCGTTAGTGTAGGAGCAATCGCTGGACGTTCGCAGTTTCGGTGTTGAGCTCTGATGTGAATTAGCGAGAGGAAGCGATGATACGTCTGGAGCTTTGAGTGTCTAAACAAGGTCAGAGCCCAAGTGTTTGTGGTTCGTTTTAGAGGTTACCAGTGGGAGATGAGGACCAGCAAGAGGTTTCAGGGCTGGCTCCTGTAGTGTAGGAGCAATCACTGGACGTTCGCAATTTTGGTGTTGAGCTCTGACGTGAATTAGCGAGAGGAAGCGATGATACGTCTGGAGCTTTGAGTGTCTAAACAAGTTCCGAGCCCAAGTGTTTGTGGTTCGTTTTTGAGAGGTTACCAGTGGGAGATGAGAACCACTAAGACTTTCAGGGCTGGCACCTTTAGTGTAGGAGCAAACGCTGGACGTTCGCAATTTCGGTGTTGCGCTCTGACGTGAATTAGCGAGAGGAAGTGATGATACGTCTGGAGCTTTGAGTGTCTAAACAGGGTCAGAGCCCAAGTGTTTGTGGTTCGTTTTTAGAGGTTACCAGTGGGAGATGAGGACCAGCAAGAGCTGTCAGGGCTGGCTCCTGTAGTGTAGGAGCAATCACTGGACGTTCGCAATTTCGGTGTTGAGCTCTGACGTGAATTAGCGAGAGGACAGCGATGATACGTCTGGAGCTTTGAGTGTCTAAACAAGTTCAGAGCCCAAGTGTTTGTGGTTCGTTTTGGAGGTTACCAGTGGGAGATGAGGACCAGCAAGAGGTTTCAGCCTGGCTCCTGTAGTGTAGAGGAGCAATCGCTGGACGTTCGCAATTTCGGTGTTGCGCTCTGACGTGAATTAGCGAGAGGAAGCGATGATACGTCTGGAGCTTCTGAGTGTCTAAACAAGGTCAGAGCCCAAGTGTTTCTGGTTCGTTTTAGAGGTTACCAGTGGGAGATGAGGACCAGCAAGAGCTTTCAGGGCTGGCACCTTTAGTGTAGGAGCAATCACTGGACGTTCGCAATTTCGGTGTTGAGCTCTGATGTGAGATTAGCGAGAGGAAGCGATGATACGTCTGGAGCTTTGAGTGTCTAAACAAGTTGAGAGCCCAAGTGTTTGTGGTTCGTTTTAGAGGTTACCAGTGGGAGATGAGGACCAGCAAGAGCTTTCATGGCTGGCACCTTTAGTGTAGGAGCAAACGCTGGACGTTCGCAATTTCGGTGTTGAGCTCTGACGTGAATTAGCGAGAGGAAGCGATGATACTTCTGGAGCTTTGAGTGTCTAAACAAGTTGAGAGCCCAAGTGTTTGTGTTCGTTTTGGCAGGTCTACCAGTGGGAGATGAGGACCAGCAAGAGGTTTCGGGCTGGCTCCTGTAGTGTAGGAGCAATCGCTGGACGTTCGCAATTTCGGTGTTGCGCTCTGACGTGAATTGACGAGAGAAGCTGATGATACGTCTGGAGCTTTGAGTGTCTAAACAAGTTCAGAGCCCAAGTGTTTGTGAGGTTCGTTTTGGAGGTTAGCAGTGGGAGATGAGGACCAGCAACAGCTTTCAGGGGCTGGCACCTTTAGTGTAGGAGGAATCGCTGGACTGTTCGCAATTTCGGTGTTGAGCTCTGACGTGAATTAGTGAGAGGAAGCGATGATACGTCTGGAGCTTTGAGTGTCTAAACAAGTTCAGAGCCCAAGTGCTTCTGGTTCTTTTTGGAGTTTAGCAGTGGGAGATGAGGACCAGCAAGAGCTTTCAGGGCTGGCATCTTTAGCGTAGGATCAATCGCTGGACGTTCGCAATTTCGGTGTTGCGCTCTGACGTGAATTAGCGAGAGGAAGTGATGATACGTCTGGAGCTTTGAGTGTCTAAACAGGGTCAGAGCCCAAGTGTTTTGTGGTTCGTTTTAGAGGTTACCAGTGGGAGATGAGGACCAGCAAGAGCTTTTCAGGGCTGGCTCCTGTAAGTGTAGGAGCAATCACTGGACGTTCGCAATTTCGGTGTTGAGCTCTGACGTGAATTAGCGAGAGGAAGCGATGATACTTCTGGAGCTTTGAGTGTCTAAACAAGGTCAGAGCCCAAGTGTTTGTGGTTCGTTTTGGAGGTTACCAGTGGGAGATGAGGACCAGCAAGAGGTTTCAGGGCTGGCTCCTGTAGTGTAGGAAGCAATCGCTGGACGTTCGCAATTTCGGTGTTGAGCGTGAATTGACGAGAGGAAGCGATGATACGTCTGAGATTTGAGTGTCTAAACAAGTTCAGAGCCCAAGTGTTTGTGGTTCCTTTTGGAGGGTTACCAGTGGGAGATGACGACCAGCAAGAGCTTTCAGGGGCTGGCACCTTTAGTGTAGGAGCAATCGCTGGACGTTCGCTATTTCGGTTGTTGAGCACTGACGTGAATTGACGAGAGGAAGCGATGATACGTCTGTGAGCTTTGAGTGTCTAAACAAGGTCAGAGCCCAAGTGTTTGTGGTTCGTTTTGGAGGTTACCAGTGGGAGATGAGGGACCAGCAAGAGGTTTTCAGCCTGGCTCCTGTAGTGTAGGAGCAATCGCTGGACGTTCGCAATTTTGGTGTTGAGCTCTGACGTGAATTAGCGAGAGGAAGCGATGATACGTCTGGTGCTTTGAGTGTCTAAACAAGTTGAGAGCCAAGTGTTTGTGGTTCGTTTTGGAGGTTGACCAGTGGGAGATGAGGGACCAGCAAGAGCTTTCATGGCTGGCACCTTTAGTGTAGGAGCAGTCGCTGGACATTCGCAATTTCGGTGTTGAGCTCTGACGTGAATTGACGAGAGGAAGCGATGATTACGTCTGGAGCTTGAGTGTCTAAACAAGTTCAGAGCCCAAGTGTTTGTGGTTCGTTTTGGAGGTTACCAGTGGGAGAGGAGGACCAGCAACAGCTTTCAGGCTGGCACCTTTAGTGTAGGAGCAATCGCTGGACGTTCGCAATTTCGGTGTTGAGCTCTGACGTGAATTGACGAGAGGAAGCGATGATACGTCTGGAGCTTTGAGTGTCTAAACAAGTTGAGAGCCCAAGTGTTTGTGGTTCCTTTTGGAGGTTATCAGTGGGAGATGAGGACCAGCAAGAGCTTTCAGGGCTGGCACCTTTAGTGTAGGAGCAATCGCTGGACGTTCGCAATTTCGGTGTTGAGCTCTGACGTGAATTAGCGAGAGGAAGCGATGATACTTCTGGAGCTTTAAGTGTCTAAACAAGTTGAGAGCCCCAAGTGTTTGTGGTTCGTTTTGGAGGTTACCAGTGGGAGATGAGGTCCAGCAAGAGGTTTCAGCTGGCTCCTGTAGTGTAGGAGCAAACGCTGGACGTTCGCAATTTCGGTGTTGAGCGTGAATTGACGAGAGAAGCGATGATACGTCTGGAGCTTTGAGTGTCTAGACAAGTTTCAGGAGCCCAAGTGTTTGTGTTTCGTTTTGGAGGGTTACCAGTGGGAGAGGAGAGACCAGCAAGAGCTTTCAGGGCTGGCACCTTTAGTGTAGGAGCAATCGCTGGACGTTCGCTATTTCGGTGTTGAGCACTGACGTGAATTGACGAGAGGAAGCGATGATACGTCTGGAGCTTTGAGTATCTAAACAAGTTGAGAGCCCAAGTGTTTGTGGGTTCATTTGGAGGTTACCAGTGGGAGATGAGGACCAGCAAGAGCTTTCAGGGCTGGCAACCTTTAGTGTAGGAGCAATCGCTGGACGTTCGCAATTTCGGTGTTGAGCTCTGACGTGAATTAGCGAGAGGAAGCGATGATACGTCTGGAGATTTGAGTGTCTAGACAAGTTCAGAGCCCAAGTGTTTGTGGTCCATTTTGGAGGTTACCAGTGGGAGATGAGGACCAGCAAGAGCTTTCAGGGCTGGCACCGTTAGTGTAGGAGCAATCGCTGGACGTTCGCAGTTTCGGTGTTGAGCTCTGATGTGAATTAGCGAGAGGAAGCGATGATACGTCTGGAGCTTTGAGTGTCTAAACAAGGTCAGAGCCCAAGTGTTTGTGGTTCGTTTTAGAGGTTACCAGTGGGAGATGAGGACCAGCAAGAGGTTTCAGGGCTGGCTCCTGTAGTGTAGGAGCAATCACTGGACGTTCGCAATTTTGGTGTTGAGCTCTGACGTGAATTAGCGAGAGGAAGCGATGATACGTCTGGAGCTTTGAGTGTCTAAACAAGTTCCGAGCCCAAGTGTTTGTGGTTCGTTTTAGAGGTTACCAGTGGGAGATGAGAACCACTAAGAGCTTTCAGGGCTGGCACCTTTAGTGTAGGAGCAAACGCTGGACGTTCGCAATTTCGGTGTTGCGCTCTGACGTGAATTAGCGAGAGGAAGTGATGATACGTCTGGAGCTTTGAGGTGTCTAAACAGGGTCAGAGCCCAAGTGTTTGTGGTTCGTTTTAGAGGTTACCAGTGGGAGATGAGGACCAGCAAGAGCTTTCAGGGCTGGCTCCTGTAGTGTAGGAGCAATCGCTGGACGTTCGCAATTTCGGTGTTGAGCTCTGACGTGAATTAGCGAGAGGAAGCGATGATACGTCTGGAGTTTGAGTGTCTAAACAAGTTGCGAGCCCAAGTGTTTGTGGTTCGTTTTGGAGGTTACCAGTGGGAGATGAGGACCAGCAAGAGCTTTCAGGGCTGGCACCTTTAGTGTAGGAGCAATCGCTGGACGTTCGCAATTTCGTGTTGACCTCTGACGTGAATTAGCGAGAGGAAGGCGATGATACGTCTGGAGCTTTGAGTGTCTAAACAAGTTCAGAGCCCAAGTGTTTGTGGTTCTTTTTGGAGGTTACCAGTGGGAGATGAGGACCAGCAAGAGCTTTCAGGGCTGGCACCTTTAGTGTAGGAGCAATCACTGGACGTTCGCAATTTCGGTGTTGAGCTCCTGACGTGAATTAGCGAGAGGAAGCGATGATACTTCTGGAGCTTTGAGTGTCTAAACAAGTTCAGAGCCCAAGTGTTTGTGGTTCGTTTTGGAGGTTACCAGTGGGAGATGAGGACCAGCAAGAGGTTTTCAGCCTGGCTCCTGTAGTGTAGGAGCAATCGCTGGACGTTCGCAATTTCGTTGTTGTGTTCTGACGGTGAATTAGCGAGAGGAAGCGATGATACGTCTGGAGCTTTGAGTGTCTAAACAAGTTCAGAGCCCAAGTGTTTGTGGTTTGTTTTGGAGGTTACCAGTGGGAGATGAGGACCAGCAAGAGCTTTCAGGGCTGGCACCTTTAGTGTAGGAGGAATCGCTGGACGTTCGCAATTTCGGTGTTGAGCTCTGACGTGAATTAGCGAGAGGAAGCGATGATACGTCTGGAGCTTTGAGTGTCTAAACAAGTTCAGAGCCCAAGTGTTTGTGGTTCTTTTTGGAGTTTAGCAGTGGGAGATGAGGACCAGCAAGAGCTTTCAGGGCTGGCATCTTTAGCGTAGGATCAATCGCTGGACGTTCGCAATTTTGGTGTTGAGCTCTGACGTGAATTAGCGAGAGGAAGCGATGATACGTCTGGAGCTTTGAGTGTCTAAACAAGTTGAGAGCCCAAGTGTTTGTGGTTCGTTTTGGAGGTTACCAGTGGGAGAGGAGGACCAGCAACAGCTTTCAGGGCTGGCACCTTTAGTGTAGGAGTAATCGCTGGACGTTCGCAATTTCGGGTGTTGAGCCTCTGACGTGAATTAGCGAGAGGAAGCGATGATACGTCTGAGATTTGAGTGTCTAAACAAGTTGAGAGGCCATGTTTTTCTGGTTCTTTTTAGAGGTTAGCAGTGGGAGATGAGGACCAGCAACAGCTTTCAGGGCTGGCACCTTTAGTGTAGGAGCAATCGCTGGACGTTCGCAATTTCGGTGTTGCGCTCTGACGTGAATTAGCGAGAGGAAGTGATGATACGTCTGGAGCTTTGAGTGTCTAACAGGGTCAGAGCCCAAGTGTTTGTGGTTCGTTTTAGAGGTTACCAGTGGGAGATGAGGACCAGCAAGAGCTTTCAGGGCTGGCACCTTTAGTGTAGGAGCAATCACTGGACGTTCGCAATTTCGGTGTTGAGCTCTGACGTGAATTAGAGAGAGGAAGCGATGATACGTCTGGAGCTTTGAGTGTCTAAACAAGTTCAGAGCCCAAGTGTTTGTGGTTCGTTTTGGAGGTTACCAGTGGGAGATGAGGACCAGCAAGAGCTTTCAGGGCTGGCACCTTTAGTGTAGGAGCAATCGCTGGACGTTCGCAATTTCGTGTTGAGCTCTGACGTGAATTAGCGAGAGGAAGCGATGATACATCTGGAGATTTGAGTGTCTAAACAAGTTGAGAGCCCAAGTGTTTGTGGTTCGTTTTGGAGGTTACCAGTGGGAGATGAGGTCCAGCAAGAGGTTTCAGCCTGGCTCCTGTAGTGTAGGAGCAAACGCTGGACGTTCGCAATTTCGGTGTTGAGCGTGAATTGACGAGAGGAAGCGATGATACGTCTGGAGCTTTGAGTGTCTAGACAAGTTCAGAGCCCAAGTGTTTGTGTTTCGTTTTTGGAGGTTACCAGTGGGAGAGGAGGACCAGCAAGAGCTTTCAGGGCTGGCACCTTTAGTGTAGGAGCAATCGCTGGACGTTCGCTATTTCGGTGTTGAGCTCTGACGTGAATTGACGAGAGGAAGCGATGATACGTCTGGAGCTTTGAGTATCTAAAGAAGTTGAGAGCCCAAGTGTTTGTGGTTCATTTTGGAGGTTACCAGTGGGGAGATGAGGACCAGCAAGAGCTTTCAGGGCTGGCACCTTTAGTGTAGGAGCAATCGCTGGACGTTCGCAATTTCGGTGTTGAGCTCTGACGTGAATTAGCGAGAGGAAGCGATGATACGTCTGGAGATTTGAGTGTCTAGACAAGTTCAGAGCCCAAGTGTTTGTGGTCCATTTTGGAGGTTACCAGTGGGAGATGAGGACCAGCAAGAGCTTTCAGGGCTGGCACCGTTAGTGTAGGAGCAATCGCTGGACGTTCGCAGTTTCGGTGTTGAGCTCTGATGTGAATTAGCGAGAGGAAGCGATGATACGTCTGGAGCTTTGAGTGTCTAAACAAGGTCAGAGCCCAAGTGTTTGTGGTTCGTTTTAGAGGTTACCAGTGGGAGATGAGGACCAGCAAGAGGTTTCAGGGCTGGCTCCTGTAGTGTAGGAGCAATCACTGGACGTTCGCAATTTGGTGTTGAGCTCTGACGTGAATTAGCGAGAGAGGAAGCGATGATACGTCTGGAGCTTTGAGTGTCCTAAACAAGTTCCGAGCCCAAGTGTTTGTGGTTCGTTTTAGAGGTTACCAGTGGGAGATGAGAACCACTAAGAGCTTTCAGGGCTGGCACCTTTAGTGTAGGAGCAAACGCTGGACGTTCGCAATTTCGGTGTTGCGCTCTGACGTGAATTAGCGAGAGGAAGTGATGATACGTCTGGAGCATTTGAGGTGTCTAAACAGGGTCAGAGCCCAAGTGTTTGTGGTTCGTTTTAGAGGTTACCAGTGGGAGATGAGGACCAGCAAGAGCTTTCAGGGCTGGCTCCTGTAGTGTAGGAGCAAA